>NC_044187.1:18265914-18537542 GCF_900880675.1 Sparus aurata
CGTACAACAAAATATCAAGATGTGAAATACACTGTAATGTAAACCAAAAATAAAGTGTGTAGGCTTAGCCTACTACCACAATTGTGCAAACAACTTCTTCCGTCTGAGTTCAACATCACCATCATCAACAATCTGTTTCAGAGTGAGAAAATATATAGTTTGACCTAAGCCTACATCATAACTTCTCATTGTTCAGCATTTGGGAATTTCAAGGTTCTTGTGTAAGAACACAAGCTGATCGGCTTGGTCCGGTTTGAGATGGGTGCGTTTTTAATTACCCATCTATCGCGGTCATCTCCCTCCGCCTCAGCCATCTTGATTCTTTAGTGTTGTTGTTATGCTAGCTAGTGCTGCCGCTTAGCATGTAGCTACAGGCTGCGCATGTCATTGCAACGTTGCTCCAGAAATGCCCCCGGAAGTAATTGAAACTTAACAACTTTATTGTCCACTCGAGGCCAGAAAATAAACAGTGACATAATCGATTATGGCACATTGCCGCATCGATGCTGAATCGTGCATGCCCCGCATTGTGATGCATCGCCAAATCGATTATTGTTGACACCGTTAATAAACATAACTATGACATAACAAACATTCAGTTACAAAGACCAGGGACAGTAAAGTGGGCGTGATTCACTACAACAAATCCAAATCGGCACACATTCAGCCTGTTGCACTTCCGGTGCACTTCCCATTACAGCGAATACCACGGCTCAGACGTTGGCCTGTGTCCTCACTTTTGCCCTGAGCCCGTCATCCTTTGGGGCCAACTTCCGTGGGCTCTGCGGTGTGCGGGGTCCGAGTCATAACTGCTTGCAGTTCTAGTTTACTTGTGTTTTACAGTTGTTGGTTTTTTTTAATGGCTAACTTAACTTCTGGCCAAGGGACAACAGTTGAAAATTATCCTTCTGGCTAACAGTGGCACATTTACAGTGATGTCGACTAATGTGCACTGTCCCTGCAAAATAAATACACTTAAACAAACCAGAAGTGAACCTCCATGTCACATGCGCTGCTTCAGCCTAGTTGTCGGCAACAGTCTCCAACAAAAGCTGCCCACGACAAAATTCACTGCAGCAGAAATAATCAGTTTCAGTTGGCATTGGAGGGCAATGTGAGCAAATACACAACCAGTCACTGTCTTCTGTTGGCAGCTCTCGATAGTTGCTGTTGACCATGTCCTCTCAAGCTATTTCAGCTGCAGCTCAGCCTCTCTGCTGGATTTCTTCATTTGTTTACTCTTACTTGAATAAGTATCCTGTTTGAGTATCATGGTCAGCCAAAACCCAGTGAAAAGTCTCCCCCTCTATGACCTCCTCTCCCCTCATGTTAAAATTACATTTTCGCTTTTGAACACATGGCTGATTTTCATACAACCGAGACAGGAAGGAAGTTTCACGTTTGAGTGCCAACTGACATGCCCCCATGTATGATGTATGCCCCCAGATTCAGCCTTAGGGTCCACCAGGTTCAACCCAAGACTAGCTCTGGTAAGGCCAAGTAACCTTATGGTAAGTAAAATTTGACACTCTTGTATGAGTTAATGGCAAAAGTGACCCCTCTACCTCTACACTATTTATGTTTCTGGCTCAGAAACAGTGGCGTTCTTCCCAGAACCCATCCAACAGAGCACTGTTAACTGTGAATGCACCAGCTAATACTGCTTTATTGATATCATTAGCATTGCTATTCACTGTTTCCTCTAGCAAAGAGATTAGTGGGCGGACCACCCCGTAACGAGTAAGTACCCGCTAATTCCCATCAACAATCAGGCAGCAGCATTTGCAGTGCTATCGATCAGAGCTGTAATTATGTCTGCTGCTAAGGTGCCACCCAAGCAAAGTGAACAATGTTTGCTGCTGCTGGACATTAAAAGTCTTTCACTACTGGAGGCTTTTATTGTGAAGCCAGTAAAGGGAAGTCAAGCCTCAGTCATAGAGTTTAGTCCTAGTGCTAACTCACTGTGTGATACTAATTGGCCTAAATGAAACATGAAATAAAGTATAAAATATTCTCCACCACGATGTCAGCAAATGTGTTTTTAATGTAAATCAAACCTGTTCAACCCAGATACAGCCACCCTGGTTTAGTATAAATTGCAAGCTGCCAGCAAGAGGGGCATATTGTAGTTTGGGCAAGCTTAAGCCTCATCTATCATCAAGGTAAGTAACATGTTTTACCCTCCCATTCTAGATGTATGTAAACCCAATTGTGCCTTTCCAGCATCAAATGTTCTAGTCACTGTTGCTTAGCACTGTGCACCTGTCTAATTTGACATATGAGGGTTACGGGTTATGAAAAGTAATTGGAAATAAATTAGCTCCTTTGGCAGTCTTTGGCAAGCCTGTGCATAAAAAAATAAGAAGACAGAGGTCAGAGTCACTTCACAGGGCTCATTCAAGCTGAAAGAAATGCCACACATGCATAAACAACTTTGCGCAACACTGCTGTGTAGAAAGGTTTCTGCATGGACAGCCTGTCAAACTTAAAAGCTGACGGTGGCAGCAGTATAGGACCACGTCAGTTTCGACTCATGTTAGCTCAAAACTGAAAGATGAAGCTACTGTGGACACATCGTCATCGTCACCAGAACTGAATGATAAACACTGAAGGATAATAAGGGTGGATATTTAACCACTAGTCTTCTTTTCTTAGAACTGATTTTCAGAAAACAACATTGTAAGAGTAACTTTTGTTGAAAGCGTCTCCAAGGCTGAAAGCACTCGATGACGATGAACATGGAACATGTTCACGTACAACTTCAGCTATCTAATTATTTCCCTCTCCGTTTATTTTTACAGCTAATGCAGTAAATAAAGAACAGAGTGACAACATACATTATACCCTTTAATACTCACCAAACACAGCAAACAGTGTATTTCAAATCAGCATTAATGCTGATATCTTAATCGCCACTAGATATTTTATAATAAATAGTGTTAAAAGGGGTTCTGGAAATATGACAGCAACTTCTTAACCAAATCTCAGTTTATTGCAATGGCCAACACTGTCTCTGAAGCACCTGGGATTTGGTGGAGTGAGAGGATTGCAACATTAATACATGGCCAAAAAATCAGCAGGAGCTACATGACACTACAGAGACAGCACTAGAAAAATCCTTAAGAGACACGTCCTGGACCAAATTAAAAGATTCATGCCCTATATAAAGCACTCTGAATTGTCTTGTTGGTCTGTACAAATAACATTTTCTTGACTTGCCTGTTAAAAATTCTGATCAATTTTGTAAGAGCTGGGATCATCAAAAATCATCAAACTAAACAAAAACATTGTCAAATTAAAAAAATCACTCAAACAAGAGCTAAAAATCCAACTGACACCAACAATAATAGATAATTCGGATTATCAAAAAAATTGGTGCATTATTACATTCAGCAGACTGGAACTAAAGTTGATTTGTGTTTGTTCAGGATTGTACAGATGTATGTACAGCCTGGATGGATTTGTCTTTGGTAGATACAATGCAATTAAACATAGCAGACATTCAATACTGCTTTCTGTGATGGTTATGTTCAGTCTTTTCACTGGAGCTCTAAGTCGCAATGTTGTTTCTGGATTGATAAAACGCCTAAAAAAATAAGGCAACCCTATCCACACGAATGGCCCAATACATGGACGGAACTAGAGCCAAAATACATAAGAAAAAAAAAAACTTTTAAACTGTATGGGTTGTTTGGTGAATGTTTCACAGCAGGGCGTCTCTGAGCTTTGCTCGATCCACAGGCAGGCAGCCTTGCTATCTCAGTAGAGGACATTCACTGTGGGTCAGTTGCTTCAGCTGTCTCCAACTCGCTCTCAGACTAAAGTGGTGGGAATAAAGGAGTCATCTGAGTCTCCTGGGGGCCTTAAAGAGACTTAGAGTTTTTACCTGGGCCTTCTGGTCAATCCCCCTTCAAGGGCTATGTCTTTGAGCCAGCCTTCAATGGCTGAGAAAGCTAAGTTGTTCAAAGTGAGTGGTGTTGGTGCACAGTGGATTGCAGCTTGTCGTGTGGCGCATTAGGTGTTGACAGATGGGAGGGAGGGCATGGGACGCTGTGGGGAACCAATGATTTATTGCTGGGCCTGGGACACTTAACGGGGTGTAAGTGCTGAGTCTAGAGGGACCATGATGTGAGGACAATTTGAAAAAAGAGAGGAATAAACAAAGGAAATAACTGTAAAAAAAGAGGAGATATTGCAAATTAGATCACTAACAACCGAAGGAAGATTTTGATTAACTCAAATAAATATTGTTATGCAACATTTGCATGGTTGTAACAAGGAAATCGTGTACCACTCTTTGAATAATGAGAACACCTCTAAGGTCCACTACCAGGGAAGTCGAAGTAAGGGGAACAAACACATTATCGATGGGGATTTCGTTCAATGTTATTTGCATTTAAACAACACTAATGTAACCGACGAATTTGCTGAAACTAAAAGAGGAGGAGAAAGAGGGAAAGGAAGAAAAGAGATAGAGAGAGTAAGCACAAAGCAAGGAAGAGAGCGGGGGAGGGAGAAAGAGTGCAGAGACACAGCAGGGACCAAAGTAGTGGGCACGCAAAGATAATGTCAGGCCGACATTATAGCTCGGGGTGTTGGTGGGTTCTCTCCCTCCACAGCACGAGTGGATCCTCAAGGCACACGTGTCTGCTGGTGTGCTATACATTGCAAAGTGGTTGTGTTCCAAACCCTGCTGTGTTGTTTGTAATAATAACCTTTTAAATTTGATTTGATTGACTCAATTTATCGCCAGCAATGAGATCTAGCTATTACTGTACATTTGTGCACCCTTAATTATTGTCCAAATTATGATATGGTATGATTAATTTTATTTGTTATCTTAATGTCCTTTCACATGTTTAATGCATGAAACATTAAAGTGAAACTCTCGCCAGAAAGCAACCAAGCCTTTATTTGTGATTGAATATGAGTCAAACCTTTGTGTAAAAGTATAATTATGATGAAAGAGGCAATTTTAAGATTTACCGTTGTTTCGTTTTCGGGCAAGCTAATTGTCAATCGAGTGCGAGGGCACTGTTACGCTAGCATCAAAATCTCTATTTTTAAAACACTAAGAAGGCTCGACACAACATGAAACTTTGCAGGGTCTCTACACATGAACACAAGCATTGAGAACATTGTTTGTGCACACAGAGTTTACTAAAAAGAAGGTTTTTGGACAACTCACGCTAGCAGTAGCATCTCTGGCACGCCACCGTCATGGCAGACAAAAAGAATTGATCCCTGAGTGCGACCTAACGGGAAGGTTTGAGGAGCGGTCCATCATTACTCTCCTGCCGGTTAGGTCGCATTATTATTACATACAAATCTTAAAAGTGCCTCTTTCATTGTAATTATGCTTTTACACGAAGGTTTGACTCATATTCAATCACAAATTAAGCATTGGTTGCTTTCTGGCGAGAGTTAACTTTAATGGGCAACAACTTCTTTGAAGAAATTGCTAAATGTCTGCTGCTAAATGAAGTTCAGACAAAAAATCCAATTTACACGCGTGTGTAAGCTTGCAAAAACCAATGTAAAACGAAAAAGGGAATAAATGTTCCTACTTTCTACCAGACATGTTATTAATGAGGACAGTCTGTTTGATTGTCTGGCGAAAAATTCAACAACTACACATCTTATAAAACCCTCTTAGTTGTGTGGATATTGTATAGTTGTAGGACCATTAACATAGTGTGGATTTAGTTCCCATTGCAGAAAAAAACTTGAACAATGTGAGTGAGACAGGAACACAGATCGAAACTTTAAACATGTAATTTCACTTCTCTTACTTTGTAAGCTTCCACCTACACAGAATGCCTTTGAATGCGTTTGAGGGTTAAAATACTATTTTTTCAGGGGTCTTATCAGGGACATGGACATTGGATTGTCTAGATCCTAGGAAACCTAGTATAAAGTACATATAGGGCAGAAGGGCCACTTCCCTCTACTCAGTCTAGGGTACAATCATAGTGTGTTAACTTGCTCCACAGACAGTCCCATTTCACAAGTTGGGAAGTTTTATTTTTTTTCCATTTGTGTGTTAATGAGCTTTTAAGCCATCATGTGGAAACAATGACGCTAAAATAAAGATAACTTGGACATCAACTACTGTATATGACCTAATACCATATTGCAAATTATACGTGAGCCAAAACGTTATATGCAGTAAGTGAAATAACAATACATTGCATGCCTCTAAACCAACACTGCCAAATCACATTCCTTAATTTTTGGCAATTTGAGGGATCATTCACATGATTCACATTTTCCTAGTCTTTAACTTTTTTTTCCCAAATTTTCCAACACCACATGAATGAACAGTTATACAATCAATCTTATGTTGGGCCTTTAAATGTATTTATGGTCCAGTTGCTATATCTTTTAAATAGTATCATACTTCACTTGAAATTGACACAAGCAACAACCTAGGTTCAAACACAGAAGTCACAAATTGACCTAATACGAAGTCACGTGTGACAGAACCTATCAGTGTCATCATTTTTGATGGCCCCCGCACACCCAATTAGCCTTATAAACCCTGTCAAGGTAAATTCAGCCTCCTTGCATCTGTTATAGCTGTGCCCTTCAGCCAGCTTAGGGTGATGGACAGTGGACCACATCAGAGGAGCAAGAGGATGGAGGAAGTATTGATTGGGTCTGTTATGTTCAGCTTTGTTCTTCAAATCCAGACTTTTTTTGACACTGAGATCATGTTGCATTGTAAACACAAAAATTATGCTCAAATAGGTGGCAGGCTCACTCTGTGTTTTGTGATGGTACCTTGCCAGTGCTTTGGCAGGGTTTTGTTACATACAAATTCTTTGTATGGAGGTTTATAAACAATGAGGAGAGACACTGTGGGCAACTGCTGCCGCTTTGTGGGTTACTTTGCCAGAGTGACGCTTCTTGTCTAGATGGTTTCAGACAGGGAAGAGGAGTTCTATAGAGATTTGATCATGACTTGACTTAGCAATAAATTACAGTGCTTTTTAGGGGTTCATTTATATTTTATTATTTCTCTCTCAAAACTTTCTCAACAATAGATAGAACCTTGAAAGTACAGCAAAGTAAACAACTACTCCGGTGGTGACAGAAAGTAATGGCAGTAGGAAACCGTACCTTCTTTCACATCAAATTTCCAGGCCCAAATCCCTTAAACTCAAGGACCCTCTAAGACAGTCTGAGACATCGATCAAGGTTTATTACTCCTAACACACTGAGAATTTTTAAGGCGAAACAGCAGGATAAAGGTTTCACCTAACATCCGGTTTCTTGCTTCCTTGCCATATAATGCATCATTCACTTTCAATCACTCCTGCACGTACACGGCCATTGCAATGTCTCCTGGCTCCTGTGCAAGAAACAGTCAAGTACCTCAGTTTCCATCCGTGAAAAAGATATATAAATTTAAGTTACCACTCAAATTCAGAAACTTTCAAGGGTTTCAAGGACCTATTGTAACCTTGGCAGTAAGGTCTGTCCTTCACCTACCTGTCGCTGACTGTTCTCAGACAGCACTGTCAAGTACACACTATAATGGTCTTTAGCCCAAAATCTCACTACTGATCACACTGCCCGCACCTCCTCTTCCCTGTTCCTGTCAATGCTCAACTTTGTCTGCTTCTCAGTGACTCCCTTTTAACACTTTCATGTTCACTTTCAAGACAAAAGCAGGTCAAAAGCAGAAGATATGATCTGATTGGGACGGCGCAAGCACATTGAAACACATTATACAGTATGTGATTGCTCAGCCAAATTGTTGATTGAGCATTCTTCGTGGCAACTCCCAGAGGAGCTGTGTGGGCAGAAGGGCCATCAGTCTCTCCTTAATGATCATTCTACCTCACAACCCCTGTTTTATGTGCCACATCCAGCTAACAGTTAGATTAGTGCGCTCGCCATCACACTCCCTAAATCCTTCTCTCTGCTGCTCTCATGCCTGCCGAGTTGCCCCCTTTCACTGGCCATGGGTTCTGGCTATGGCTATATTCTGCCCAGGCTCCCTTGACCCAAGCTGGTAATGCATTACACCCCAGATCAATTGATAGATTGGCCCTGTCGGAGCTGCCGTAACTAAATCAGCTGCTCCTGATGATTCAGCACCAGCCAGGGAGCCGGGCCTGCTGTCACCAATCACAGATCACCAGCAGCTGAGACAGGTATGGACATTCTCCTGTCACTTGAACCTAATTTATTGCCAGCTACCACATTGATTAACCTTGTGCTGTGGTTCAAGCTTCCTATAAAAATTTGTGTGTTGGGAGAGGGAGGGGTGTGTGAGTGTGTGTGCGACTAAATAAAAAAGGCGGAGGAAACATAAGGGCAAGTGAATGTTTACATTACTTCAGAAAACTTTGCACAAAAGGACTTTCACTGTACGGCCAGGAGCAACTTTGAGGGAGCTGGTAACATTTTGCTTGGGGGGACTTACGTCTCTGAATGTTTGAGTGAAAACAGTATTTTTAACTGAATGATTTCACATTCTCAGCTGCTACAATGCTGACCCAAAACTATTCATTATACATAATCTATGGTCTAAATCTAAAAAAGTGAGATAGACCAACAGACGGATGGACGGACTGTGGACACCGACAATCTAACTTTATTCAAAGACTTTTTCCTGGGTGATTTCTTTCAGCAGTCAGCTCAGGTCATGTCTACTATTACATAGAGTGAGCGGCAAATTGTCAGCCCTGAGTTTGTTAGATCCGACACTGAGGTAATGAGATGATTCACAGTTCCCATGGTGCCTACACCCTGCCAATTGCCATTTTTAGTTGTTTTTCTAATATTTTGACTGCAGTTTATTTTGACTAAAGCCATATAAAGCAACATCTCAGCCAGGGCCAAAGTAATGCATAGAGTACCCTGAATATCATTTGACCGCGAGTCATTCCTGAAATAGACAGTCTTGAAGGTCTTGGTGAAGATTTCTTAAAAACTGAAAGAATAAAAAAGTGGCGAGCCATCACCATCTAAAATTGTACAACTTGGAATAAAACCATCTTAAGTTATTTTTGGAGCTTCCTGAGGAATGCACATTATTTATTAAATAGTAGACATTGTGAGCTGGCCTGGTTACTATATCATCATATATTTACTCTTGGTTGTTGATTTACCCTCATTGGTGATGCCGAGCTGAGAAGTGGAAGCATTTTGTTCTTTGTGTCTCGGTGATTTACTCTCTGTTCTTTTGCTAAGACAGCCAGGGGCTGTCAGCAATCTTCCAGCTGTAGCCTCTAAAACACAACTCATGGACCTAATGAACCAAGGCACAATTACTTTAGCAAAAAGCTGCCTTGACTTAAGAGGGGGAAAGGGCATCCGAGTGTTCATAAACACGCACATGATTTTGGGTTTTTCAAGAGTGATTAAAAGGAGAAAAACTCTTTATCTCGGAGCACAAAATGGCTGCACTGTTTTTTTTTTGTTTTTTTTTTATGAAAGAACCCTAACTAAAACCATCTGCATAAAACAATACCATTATATGCACATCACAGAGCTGCAGCTGTCTCTTCTGTAAAACTGTATAATCTTTTTGTTTCTTTGCTACATTTGGAGACTCATCCTACCAATTGTCCATAAAAATACATGTCTCCTATTGGGCTGCCTCATTATGTAACTGATGTAACTCATGCTTAAAAATGTCAGTTATCTATGTTATCCAACAACAATAAAGATAGTTATAAATGACATTTTTTGTAGGATTTAAAAAGAATTACCATTTCCATTTTCTAAATATCTAAATAATTGTAAAAGCAGAGCGCTGTGACACACCTGGGTCTATAAGTTGTGAAATTTGAGAACTAGTGTGTAACACAGCAGTATCGTAAGCTCCCAAAAGCAACAATAAAATAACAATAAAAAAAAACATGAGGCACAGCTTCCACAGCATATGAAGGTCATTTCTCCCCAGCATTCAGAGTCATGCATGCTGCGTGTAAAACTATAACAAGCAGACAGGATCTCTAATCTAGTGAGGACCTCATCTAATAGCCCCCCACTGCTTCTAGACTACTTCATAAGAACAGATGCCACAACAAATATACAATATTAGGGTGAAGATTATAGAGTATTGCACATCAATAGCAGGACAACTGATACTGTAGGGATAAATAGACAGTCAGTTGCAAATTGCTTAATGGCCTCAAATGACACTTAATACATGCTGGATCAACATTCAGAGCACAGTGTCAGAATGCACATGCAAGAAATCCAGTGTATTATGATTAAGATTGCAAAAGTGAAAAACACTTAAATAATGCAGGGTAAATGGTTGTAGTTTATGTTGGGCTGTTTATAAAAACTTGATGTGATCACAACAGTAAGGACGCCAGTCAACAAGTTCAGTTTTGACCCATTTTAAAAGAGGCCACAGCCATCTTCGATCTCAGCCGTCATTTCAACCATAACTTTATATCTGTAATGTTGAGATATTGCATTCACAAGAAGGGGATGTACATACATATTAGGGATGTCACGATTCTCCAAATCCTCGAATCGATTCAATTTTCGATTCTAAGGTCATGGTTCGATTCGATTCTCGATTTTTACATTTATTTTTTTTAAAGCACAGGCTGCTATGCCATTTTTAGACTAGACTTTTATGCAATATATAATATCTGACCTTTGTTCGCAATGCACCACACTACATTGTCAAATTTAAAACATTTATTAACAACATAATGTAACAATAATTTATATCTTCAGTCAATTAGAAACTTAAACAGAATAACCTGCCATCTAGTTTCTGCAGAGCTTGCAAACTGTGGCTTTTTTGTCAACACACTGGAAATCCAAAATACTTCCACACCTGCGACTTCAGTGAAAGAGGAGGGGGTTCAAGTTCTGTCGATGGGTCTCCATTGTTGTAAGAGTGGCGGAGCCCCTTTCAGGAATAGGGCGGTGCGTGAGGTCCGTGTGTAAGGTGCGTAAGGTGTGAGTGGGCGAGCGAGAGTGAGGGAGAGTGCGTACGTGCGGACAGTGAATGAATAGGAGAGGAAGGAAAAGCGAAAGCAGTAGCAGTAGTAGTGACAGCAGTAAAGTGTACAATCCAGTATGCAGTTTGGCTGTGAATAAAGGCGACGGCTCCTCAAAATACAGCAAAGCTCCCTGGCATTATTTCCCGACCAGCTTAACACGTGAAAGGGGGTTCCCCAACAGTTAACACAAACTTCGGCCCCACAGGAAATCATCTCCCCTGTGCTTCCCGACCACGGTCCGGGAGCCGAACAGGAATGGTGTAACACCATGCTATCGTTTGGCTGGCTGTAGCTAATAGCTGCTGGCTTAGCTAGTAGCTAAGTTAGATGAGGTTGACTCGCAGCACTTCAACACTTACCGTGTGTTTTTTTTTTACGCTTGGCAAGCCGACCGGACGTGACATGGGGGTGTGGCAGCATCGACGATCCCATTTTTTTAATTCGAAGTTCGAGATTTTGACTTAATTTCGGTCGATTTCAATTTGAAATAGAAATCGTGACGCCCTTAATACATATGGTTTGATAGACAAAAGTCTGACAGACAAACAGACAGATTTATATACATAAATGTAACAGCACTCAAAACTTAGTCTGTGGTAGTTCCCAGTACAAAAAGTGTGTCCAAGACCACAGACAGACTCATAAGGTGAAAACACTAGCATCCGAATGTTAAAGACCTTCTTTGAGAGCTGTTTTCAGCCTAAACTAGATGCTGACAGTGGTGAAAGAGGCACTAAAGTTCTCCTTTCTTTTATGAGAAAAGCAGTCTTTTGCATGCACCCTGGCTCTATCCTTGAGACAGCAGTCATGCTGATGGTCCATTTGGATCACCAGTCCACTTTTGAAATTCTGCAAGTTCTCATCTTAGCTGCAAGTAAGGGGTTTACAAAGTTGAAAAGAAAAACAACAGTAACAGGTGCTTAAGAGAACACATTATGAGTTTAAATCCTTTAATTATCAATGGCAGCATCACTTAAGTATTAACACGTCCCAAGTTTCTTCCTCTACAGATGGCTAAACTACTTCAGGCTACAATATTAAATGTGTACTCTGAGTCCCAGTTTAGTAGAGCACATGGGTACATTACAGTCATTTTGAACAAAGCAATAACTCACCAACAGTCAAAGCCCATTAGGGGTTATCTTAGAACTCAGACTGGCCCAGTAAGTGCCCCACTGTGGAAGTTACAGGCTCTGCCTTTTCAGTGATGAATGGCTCTGTTTATGGCAGCTGAAAGGTTGCCATGTTGATTGTATCTCAATGTTAACTTAACATTACTGTTTCCTCAAGGATCCTTGTACAGGAAAGAATAGACCTTTCCATTTAGACTTATATTTGGCTTAAGTTTCCTTGGGTAGAAAGTAACTTTGCGTCTGTCGTTATGATCAATTCTGGGGTTTTTTTTGGCTTTTTTTTTCATGTCATTGCTATCACTGGTGCTGTTATTCCTACAATTACAAATTTAATGTGAGAACGCCTGCCGAGATCCTGTTCAATGAGCATCATCTTCAGTGCCTTTACTGTCAATAAAGAACATTGAGAGGGAACTCCATACTATTCCCTCTCAATCCTTCTTTTAGTGTATTAAGGAATACAGAGTGAGCTATTCTTTATCAACATGTACTGTACATGTAATGTCATTTACTTAGACAGGGTGCTCGATTTTTGTAACCACTCCACTACCCATCAAAATGTCTGCTGTACACATCTCCCCAAATGAATACAGGAATGAGTCGAACATTACTAAAGGGAACCATATATTTACTTGATTCAACCTGAGTGTTTTAGAATATTTTAGCATAAGCAAATTATGTGTGCAGAGCCAATGACAGTAACTCAAGTAAGTAAATTATTTATGCCTAAATAGACAAAGCTCACGTGGCTTAAAACTCACTATGCACAAGGTATGTTTCAGGTAGGTCTGTTAAAGTAGAATATAAAGCTGGATGTGTGTGATAATTAATCATTGTGTTAGCCAGTCACATAACCTTTATACAGCTGTGCCAATTGCAGCGGTGCATTAGAAAAATGGTTTACTAAATGAAGAGCCAGACCAAGAAAAAAAACACTAATGTTGCCCATGAGGTTTATATTCGTAACATGCAAACATGTGACATTACCAACATTGTATGTAGCCAAAGGCCCATGATGTGCCCATTTAAGTTGAAATTACATTTTACTGAGAAATTGAAAGTTCTCTCATGTCATGCACACACGATTATTACTACTGCATGTCAAGTCTGCAACTTTGATGTTGGCTTTCTTATAACAAGTACAACAGTTTTCTTAGGAAAGTGTTGCTGGTTGGTTTTAGGTTGTGCATTTTGCATTTCATTAAATCAAGATGCTTATATGCAAATCCTCAAAACAGTGACTATTGTACGTCAGTTTTATTTTGTATTTGTTATGCATTTTAGTCAGGAATTTAGTTAGCGATTACTGATGGGATCCTGAAATTATCCACTAAGTGATGTGCTGAAAAGGTGAGAGACCTGGTAATGTAAGGTTTTTTTGGTTTTTTTTTTGCCATTTTCACTGATTGTGTTGTCATTTTGCAGTCCACACAGCATTGTGTAAAATGTCACTCTGAGGTGCATTTACAAACCTAATTTGTAATGTTTTATGAATAATGCTCTTTTGAACAGCATTGGTGTGACTGCTTTCCTGTTAATAATCTTGTCTTTTGATCCTGGATTGCAAAGCACTTTGTTAAGTTGTTTCAATACGATCTCTTGCAGATTAATCACTGATCATCCTCCTGACATTTAATAATGATGACTGAGACATTACACCGATAATGGTGTAGAAGTACATGTGCAGGGACAATGCTATAAATAGCCAGAGCTGTGTGTAACGTTTGCACGTAATGGCAGCTGTTCTGTCGCCGATGAAACAGAATTAGTTGTACTTTTTCCTCATTGCTGTTATTCTCATTGACAAGTCGAATGAGTGGTGGAGCCGGCAGAAGTATTGATATACATCTGGATGTTTAAGGACTTTCTACATCTATTAATAGCTAATTGTGGGTTTGGAAATAATTTTGAATAAAAAAGAAAATTCATATTCTGCATTCATATTTCTGCAAACACATAGTTTTAGTTGTGAAAATACACAGAGTTTTATGAATGTGGATTTGGACATGTTCATCACACCTTACCTTTTATCTTCTTATCGGCTCCCAAATCTACAACTGTTGTACTAGTAAGTAACAGGAAACTATATAATTTAGGCAGGATTAAGTAGAAAGGTGAAAGGATATCAACATTATAATGTCTGTTTGGTGTGTGTGTGTGTGTGTGTGTGTGTGTGTGTGTGTGTGTGTGTGTGTGTGTTCAAAGGTGAGCATGTGCAAAGTTGCAATTAGCTATTAAGCATATAATATTTAGTCAGAAAGGAAACTCACATTGTTCATGTACTCGCTCAACAAGTCTTGAAGGGCCTGCCGAACGGCGTTGCACTCAGCCACTATGCGTTCGCGGCGGTCGTCACGTGTGCATGAAGAGTCAGCCATTAGCGCGGCACCGCTGATGATGCTCTCCAGGCGCTCCTCCAGAGAGGGCCGGAAACGAGCCTCGCTGAATGTCAGAGGGTCCAGGATGATCTTGTTCTGTGGGGCCAGAGGACAAGTAGAAGGTCAGGACAGTAATGGCTTACCATCTGGGCTGAGGCATGTCCAATGGAGCCTCAGACTCAGAAACTGTATCTAGTGATAAGATTGCATCATAGGTATCATCAGCAGCATTTTCCTGCAGGGTCTCATTTCTGATTACAGATCAACAGCATTATTATCATTGTACTATATATGAAAGGAGCCTGTTAACCAGTGAGTGTACTTGTTAAATTGTTTAACACCGATAAGAGGAGTGGAGAGTTAAAACATTAGGACAAAGTGCCTGTTTCTGTGTAGACAAAATCGTTTTTTGATTTCAGTGGCAATTGTATAGTATCTGGATAAAATACAGATGACTTTGATGCAGATTTAAACAAAAAGATTACATGTATAAAAACAAGAAAAAAACAATAAAAGACAAGCTCAGGTCTGGAACCATCTTAGACCTTTGTTTTTTTTTAAAAAGCTTAAAAAATGAGTAAAGAAATTTACGACCGTGTTTCTCTCCCCAAAAGGGATAAAGTGTTTTGTAACAAATCCATTCAAGGAGAAAACAGAAGTGAAACTAAAAAGCATTTTCTTGTTTAACCCCCCATACCTAAATCATTTGGTTTTCACTTAACAAATTCCAATTACAAATATGAACATCTATCACAGACTTCAAGTCCATAATGGAGTTGTTTTGCTTAACAAACACAAAACGCCTCAAATACGCTGGCAATCAACAGTTCAAGGGTTTTTGTTTTTTTTTACAAATATATTAAGATTAAAGCAAATTGTGACACTGAATTAGGCTGAATCAAAAACAATCAGCCACCAGAATGTTGAACAGGGAAATCACAAATTATAACCGATACTTGATCCAAAAACTCTTAGGGCACAAAACACTCACTCCCTGTAGACTTGCATAGTCCAGGCCTGTCTATTGGAGGGAGCAGCCAGTTGCTGTTTTATTACGGACCTCTCCTGCAAAATGTGACTCCACACGGATATTCCCCCTTTCTACACATCATATATATTGTTGCATTATCTTATATGATCTCTGCAGTGGGGGAATGACTGTATCTGTGAGTTGTTACACCCATACTATTTAAATGTGCCAGTCACAGAAGCTTGTGGTGTAATAATTTTAAGAGGCAAGGTCATGCCTGACTCTTTCGATACCCATATCAATCAGTACTCTGCATGTGCTCCCTGCACCCTATGAGTTGCTCAGCCATGTTTTAAAGAATTCAAAAAGCACAGTGCATACAGCTTTTTACACAAACAAGGACCCAGAGGTGGCAATTTTTAGCTCTAGTTGTGATGATAAATGCATTTGGTGCCATTTACAGTGTGTTATGCAAGTGAGCAATAGTTGCAGAAAATTGATGAGATGGAAACAAGGTGCTAGAGAGTTTATTTCCTAAGCAAGGTAGTGACCCCTGCAGACTATATAAAACACTATGTAAGTAACATCCGGAAACATTACTCATGGAGACATAAGAACTAAAAAAACAGATAGTAGTGAGAGGCAGTGGTGGACTGTTACTCGAGAATTTGTTATGGTAGCCCTTTCTTACTCAGATTCCAATCTCACCTAGAGGCAATATCATATAAGATCATTACTAATCTCCCAAGACTTCTTCGACAATAGGGCTGCATAGTGATTGTTTTTCATTATCGATAAATCTGAAGATTACATTCATGATTAATCAATTAATTCTTTAGTTTTAAAAAAAGCCCCCTGCCCCTCCAAAAAAGCGTAATTTTCTATAGTTTCTTTAGTCCAACCAAGATAATTTCCTATCATAAATAGTAAAGCAGTAAATTATTACATACAAGAAGCTGGATCCAGCAAATGTTTCATTATTTTTGCTTGAAAACAAAACAAAATGATTAACTGATTAAAAAAGTTGCCAACTAGTTTTCTGGTCCATAAGTTCACTAATCAGCCATCTTGATCAGACAATAATGAAAATGTTACAATGATAATAAAGCCGATTTATTTCAATGATGACTTGATCAAGGATGGATTCTTGATGCAGGACAGCAACAGATGCCCACTGTTATATCCCCTTTCCATCCACTCACAGCAAAACATTTACCTACAAGCAGTCTGAGCCTATAGGGTTTCCATCCTAAGGTTTAACCAAACATGGTTCTAACACCGCAGCACCAAATCAAACTAAAGTTGCCCAAGTAAACTGCAAATAAATCAAACATTCACCAATAACTCTGACTGGAAAAGCCTTAAGATTTTCCTCTGCGGCATACATGACAAGTTTCATAAGCGTAAGGTAATAGTACAGAGCAGTGGTTGGTCCCTTCTCAGCCAGTCTAATCCTGGGGCAGGATGACAGACTGTCAAATGATGCAAAATAACATGCAAGGTGAGAGAGTGCAGGCAAAAAGCATAACCTACTTTTCATTTTCAGCTGGCAGGAAAGTGCAGTAAATACAAGGTTTTGCAGTAAAAGAGAAGATAGATGGGGAAGGGAAGGGATGGGGAAGGGAAGATAGATGGGGAAGGGAAGTTCGGGGCTACAAAAAAATAAATTAAAAATACAAGATCGGAGGAAGAGATAGAAGGAGAGAAATTGCAGAAAAGAAATGCACAAAGGGAAAAGAGATAAATATAGAACAGAAAAAAATATCTGCAAGATAGTGGTTAAAACATAAAAGACAAGCAATCTGATTACGAGATTTTTTTGTGTCCTACGCTTTGCTGACAGCCGGCCAACAATAAACAACAGCCTCTACAGTGGAAAACTTTGTGAACTCATGCCATTACCTACACAGAGTTTCAAAAATGTTCTTCTTAGATTTCCTCACGGACAAAAAAGACAACGGCCTAAACCCTGTGTTAAGGCTTTGAACAGAAATACATGTTTACTTCTGATATTTGATTACATTCAATTCACAGAATCTTTTGAAGCTATGTATGCTGTAGGCCTGGGCGTTAAACCAAAAATTTACCGATACCGAAATTTACGACGATAACCGACGTAATTTTGCCCATGTCGGTATATTCGGTGTCATAGGCATAACATCCACTAGGGACAGGGGGACATGTCCCCCCCACTTTTATTTAATCCAGCGGAACGCAGTAGCTCTCAAGCGTCTGATACTCAAACATTAGGTCCACTTGATTAATCTACTCAGCCATGTGCTTATTTTACATTAATTTGATCTCAAACTCCGCCCGCTGATGCAACACCAGCTATGCCAGGTTAGTAATCAAGTGAACCCACTCTGGCTGTGAGACGCGGACAGTTTGTGTAATGATGCTGCGTTCAAAGGCTGCAACAGGCCACTGTCTTCAGCGGCCGGTCCATTGATCAAACATTTGTGTTTTGTTTTTTATTCACTCAAAATAATGACTGTATTTCCAGCCAGAAAACATGCATCTCTCTCCTCCCTCCATTGTTGTTTGCATTTGTGTCTCTGCGTGGTCTTACACGTGAGTGTCCTCATGCTGGAAAACGTGACTTCTCGCGTACGTGACGTCACTCCCCAAGACGCAAGAAAAAAGCAAAAATATATATTTTTACTAAGGAAAATGACAAAACTGATATAACGCACAGTGACTTAAATAAGTAACTTTAATCTGATTACTGGTTTGGAAATATTATCGTGTTAGATTACTCGTTACTGAAAAAAGTGGTCAGATTAGAGTGACGCGTTACCGGCATCACTGATTGTGTAGCGCAACATGGAGCATGAAGATGTAAAGAAAAAATAAAAACAGTAGAATTGACTTTGAGCAAGTTTTGAGGAAAGTCGGAGGTGTGGACCCATTTTAAACAAGTCGTGGGCCGTGATAATAACATGTGTCGACTTTGTCGAGTGCATTAAGTGCGGCACTTGTTGCATTATTCATTAAGATTTCTGTAGTTCAAACAACTCGCAATTGTAGTCGAGAACGTCAGTTATAACAGCCCACGTATTAAACTGTTGTCGGGTTTAAATCGGTCTCGGGCTCATAATTACATTCAATGTGTCGGCCGGGCTCGGACACAACGTGCACGCGATCGGGTCGGGCTTGATTCTAAGCTCTACTCGGGTCCAGCCGTGACTTTACTGAGGTTCACCCAGTGTGAGCAGTAGGAGGACGGTTAGCTCACCTCCCAGAACATGGCACTGAATCGCTGGAAACTGATTTAGGGAACGTCATCAAATTACTTAGCATAAATATATTAATACAAAATAATTGCAGTTCTTTCAATATCTTCCATGTCATGGGGCCCAGTGACTCCAGCAGCAGATTGTATTAGTAAACTGGACGAATGAGACACAGCTATTCTTGTTGTACTTTAGTGCTTCTTCTATTTTATATGAATATTAATATGCAGAAATCTAAAATTAAAAAAATGTCAAATGTTAACTGTGCCAAAAGACTGTTGCAACAAGTCAAGGTAACACATCCAACTTCTTCCACCACCTGCAGTACAACTGCGTGATTCAATTCGAAGAAATAAAAAAAGCGAGAAGCGATCAGGACCAGCTAAAAGTGTTAGAATTTGTTTATAAGAGACTGTATTTTTAATGTGTTTGAAGGAAATGTAAGTTATTTTATACTTTTAAACTTGTTCAGTTGTTGTCATTTCAAGTAATCTGTGCTTTTCAGCTGTTCAATCGTGTGCTTATCAGTTGTTCTTAACTACTAAATAAATAATATAAATCTTAACTACAGTGTAGTTCTACAGTCCTTCAAAGTGTGTGGGGGGGGGGGGGGGGGGGGGGGGGGGGTGTTACTTATCGTTCATTTATCGTTATCGAGGTGAGTTGCTTAATATATCGTGATATTGATTTGAGGCCATATCGCCCAGCCCTAGTATGCTGTATGGTGACTTGTTGTCTAAAAGTGAAGTGCGGGGTAAAAATAAAACAACTTAAAAGAATGCGGTTAATGTTTAATGTTTCTTTCTTTCTTTGCCTTTCTTTTCTTGCTTTCTTGCTTTCTGTCTCTCCCTTTCTCTTTGATTGCCTATTTCCTTTGGATTTGTAAAAGCAGTGTCTTTTGTGTTAGACATTTTATGTCTACAGTACAGGTGTTTAATAAAGGTATGCTGTACCCTAGATGAGACAATGCTTGCTCCTTCAAATTTTATGCTAAGTGTCGAAGATCTATCTCTGTACTGCAATCAGTGAGGTAAAATCTATATTGATCTTCTCAACTGACTGATCAATTGACCAAAATCCATATTTGGTTCTAAGCCTGTGTAATTTATTTGTGCTGCAGTAGAAAGAAATACAGTTTAACATTTGCTCTCACTAGTGCTACTGACACATCCTCCACTCTAGAACTCGTGTACATTTCCAATGTTGAAGAAATAACTAATAATTATTAATCTTAAGAGATCAGTCACATTTCTAATCATGTTATACAATCGACATGCCCTAATGCCTTAAACCAGAAAAGGAAAAAAAGAAAATTAAATCAGACAGTGACATCAAGATTTTTCTTGTTGCAACAAGTACTTGTCTCATAAATGTAATTGTTGTTTCTGTATGACAAGATAGTTATGTCTCAATTATACAGCTCCAGAAATTGTGAGATGGTATCTCATAACAAGAAGGAGGAGGAGGAGGAGGAGGAGGAGGAGGGGGAGGAGGAGAATTTGAAGCCAAGTCCTATCTATAAGATATGGATGTCTTAATCACCAGAAGATTGTAAGGCGAGAGCAATAGCTTCCAATATAACACACAAAAAATATTTAATTATTATTCCCCTTTCCCTTGTCTTCCCTTGTTGCATTATGGCTATCCTTACGTTGACATCTACATCAGAAATTAGCGCTTCAAGGAGGCAAAAATGAGCAACAAAGTTCCACACACTGCGGATCTCAACAAAGAAAGACGCAAAAAATAAAAGAACATCAAGGGAAACAGAGAACATCCCCTCTCAACCCAATTGTTATTCCACACAGGATGTCAGGTTGCAATTATCACCAGGAGTTGGGAATAGGCAGAGAGTAGAAAGAGAAGCAAATGCTGGGTTGACAAAGGCTGAGAGGTTTTCAAGGTAATTGGCAATGGCTGAAGTCATCCTCACAAGCTCACAAACATGACTGATAGTGTCAGTTCCCTCAATAAGTTTCACAGTGTTAAACTCATTTTTTTGAGACTTTCTTTGTCCTTGAACCTCATTATCAGTTACTTCGTTGCTCTCTTTAAAGGCCCTAACTAGTCAGTATTTGTGAAAACCGTCTCTGGCAAGTTTGCACAGTAAATAATGACACTGTTTGCAATGGAGCTCAAATTGCCACGATCAAAGTTTCCTTATACGCCTAATATATCAGACAACATTTTGTTTGAATACACTGTGGAACCATGCTGTAATACAAATCTACATCAACATTTTTATTTTCACTTTTTGCCCTTTCTTCTAAGTTTGCAGAGCACAATGAGTTTCTGAGTAGTGTGATTAGCAAATAGGGATTGGGCCTATTGTTCGCGGAGAATTCAGCAGAGCATATTTGCTGACAGTGAATTTTGAAGCCTTTGAACCCACTAAAGATTTTCAAGCCTTCCTTAAAGAAAAGAGTAGATTCATCTTAGCATAATGTGAAGTCAAGTGTGTCCTTTGCTGTTTTGTAATGTATATCGCAGCTAACTGAAAGGCACTTTGACTTCATTACCAAATGGTTTGGAAAAATATTTATTGTAGTATTTTGATAGGTTGCTTGCACAGAGCATTAAGACAGCTCCTACCTGCAGGCTAATGAAAGAGTTAAGTTCTATTTTCCTCAAGTCTAGGCCAGGCTTCAAGCCTGCAATTCAATGTGAATGTTGATTTTGACAGCGTATCATGGCCAGAGGCAACCTTATGTTTGCCCCACACAGGGTGAGGTTATTAGTTTGATCCCACTTTGGGGCATTAACCAGTGAGACAGGGCACATGTCATATCAGCCTATGTCAAATGTGCCTTCCAGGACGTTCCAATATTTGATGACAACTATTTTGTCTAAGAGGGAAGTTCAACCAAGTCTTAAACATACCACTGTATCGCCTCTGGTGGCCCTATTCCAGGGTTCAAAGGCTGCTTGGTTGTGACTATTATGCTGCTTGACAAAGCTCTGCCCACACTGGCCCAGGAGGGGCATTAGTCATAACCCACACTCTGATTGATTAACCTAATGAAGAGCGCCTGACTCAGGGCTTGGCCTTCTATTGTGACACAGTGGAAGGCAACTCTAACAGCTTTGAAAAGGCCAATTTGTGAGGGTGTGGTAAATAACAGAGGATTAGTTGTGTAACTTTAAAAACCACTTATCTTTTGTTTGCAATCATAACAAAAGTTAAATCTACAATTAATTGGATGAATGCGAGTGCTGTGATAACCTGATTAATGGGCACACACAAAAATATCCCCGTGCAGCTCCATCAGTCTAAGAAACTCAAGGTTCTACATGATGTGTATATGTGATCTGTGTGCACCAGTGTTTTGTTAGTTGTCAGTTCCCTAGTCCTTTACAGTTCTACTTGTCCCTGATTTGTTCCTCATGGTTTTATCGTCTGTCCCCTGCTTTTATATTACTCTTTAGTTTTCATGGGCTTACTACCTTTTTGTTGCCTGCTTTTTGTTGTTGTTGTTGTTGTTGTTGTTGTTGTTGTCTCCTGCCTTTTTGTTGCTTGCATTTTGGACTTTGGGACTCTAAGTTGGTCATTTAAGAATGCTTTTTGTTCCTGCCCACCACTGTGCGTCTTGTGTTCAGGTCCCTTTTTGATACACATAACATTCCTGTGTATAAATGTGTAGGAGTGTAGGAATGTAAATCTTCAGAGAACGATACACCTCAGCAAATGGGTACACATGTGGGCTATATTATTTTGTGGCTTTTTTATTGATCTCTTGTACCAAAGAGTGCTTACACTTTACAACATGCTATCACTATGATGACCAAATTCTGGCGAGTCAATAACATATACACTAACCTTTATATTATGAGTGTCATATAACAGCCTGCAAATCAAATTTCCATTGGGATAGTAATAATGTCGCCATTTTAGTTAAAGTATGCAACTTGGCTTTTTGGCCATTGTACTCTTAAGGGCAAATGCTTGTGAAATCATTTTTTCAGTCATCCATCCGTTTGTTCATATTCTAGACCTCCTGGAGCACACTGAATATTTAACCTTGTCTTTATATTGTAAAGGAAGCTTAACTGGGCAGTGATGAATAATTTATATGTAAAAACAGTAGGACATACTTGCAAAGACACCTAAATACATTTGACCCTTACGAGAAACCATCTAATAAATTGTGCTGAATGATTCATATAATACAAAAGAGAAAGTAAAGAAAGTGAAATGTAGCAAAATAAAAAAATGATTAATAAAAACATAATAAAAAAAACAAAACACAAATGGTTGACAATCTAAGCTATTGTTGTATAACTTAGAAGTCGAAAATGTTTTTAGTTTAAATGGTTTTAATCAGCCCAGACAGTAATTTCTATTACTAATCACTTTATTGGTGATTACAAAACACACAGCATTTACTACCATTTAAAATTTATGCTTCAAAATTTCTATTATTTAGTTAATCATGTTCTTTGTTACACAGTTGTGGGGTCAGAAAAACACGGAAAAGGGTTTACCATCGTCACTCAAACTGAAGAGCTCACCATCATTACTTGTAAAGGATATAAGCAACATTTTAATGCATTTAATTTTAATTCTGTATTCATGTCATCAAGAATCAACACTGTTAGTTTAAAACTCTAATATCTGCAAAAGATAAAAATGATGTAAAAATATAAGCCAACACAGCTAGCAAAAATTGACTATACTGTGCAGCAGCTTGACCTCAAAGGAAATGTAAAGCTCTACTACTGGAAAAGATGTTCATGCCTGTAATTGTCTTCCCTTGGTCTTCTGAGAACTACATGAATTATTAAGTTGAGTGGTATTGTCCCATTTGCTGCAGCTACATGCTGTGTAGTAAACAAGCATTCCTATGGAAAGTAGCAAAATGTCTACTGAATGGTAAATATACCACCAAAAATATCACATTAAAAATCAAAAAGTAAAGCATTCCTAAATAATTAATGAAGAAAAGAAAAAGAGCCAATTGGGGCAGAGAAAGGAAAAGGAACATGAATTAGTAAACTAGTGTAACCAGCAGGAAATCCAGCTAAAAGCCTAGTTGTTCTAAAATAGTGAGTGCATGCCCCATTGAGCCCTCTACAGCCAGTTTGAATACATTTCTGCAATGAAACCCATTACTACCCGCCCTCCGAAACATGCGCACAGACACATGCTTGCTGAGGCTTACTTGAAACATAAACCAGGCTGGAATTACTGTACACATGTTAATTAGAATTTCACTTTGAACAGAGACAAAAGCCGTCCCGACTGCCAATGGGGACATATTCAGTCAACAATCCAACTCCACTCTCCAGATGTCTTCGGCGTGTTTTGAGAAATTACACTATATGAATATTTTGAGCCATGTTGTTTATTTGGAAAATGGTTAAAAGGGAGGGGAAAAACAGAGACAGCAAGACAGATATCCAGAAACAAGAAGCACCCATGCAAAACATAAAGAATAGTTTTCCATAATACATGTGCCACTTTCAGACTCAAAATTAGAAGGGAGACAATGCCGTGCGGTCAGAACATCTTGATTAATGATTGAACTTGTATCCTGCTGGTTTAATTACGTCAAGTTTGAATGTGACCTGCCTCATGTAGGCTATACCGAAGGGGAGATATCTCGGTTGTGCACATAATCAACTTGATTAGGGAAAAGAAATGACAAGTTTCAGTGTAATCAACATTTTTTACATAACATTAACAAATGAAGTTCTCTGTGGGCTATGCTCTCTTGATATATGCCTGTAACTCATATTCAAATTCATGTTGTTTAAATGTTTATAGCATTGGAGCAGTCAACAGTCCCTTTTCAGTAACTCTGCCTGTCTTATCAAAAGCATAACTTGTCCCCCCGCGGGTTTTAACTTCTTGACATCTCATTGCTTCCCTCCCTTTTGACTTCTTACATTTGCTCAAAAAGTGAAACACTGATAGCAGACAAAATAACTCCCCAGTTCACAACAGTTTCAATAGGGAGAGCAATGTTTTTTTGTTTTGTTTTCCACTTCCTGGCTCAGGCATATCTGCGATGGCAGGTCTGGAGACAGGACCAGAGAAAGTGACTCCATTCATTGTCAACATCTAGGCCTTGTTGCAATGACAACCTCTGAAGCACTGTATAGGAAAACAGTAAGATAAAAGCTGTTTTTTGTTATTTGCTCTTAAGAATCAACTGAAGGTCGCCTGTCTTGTCTTTGAACTAATGACTGGCCATGCTATATGATGAGTAGCATAACAGGCAATCACCGAGAATGCATAATCTAAACTAATGTGATCCTCAGCAGTGATGCTTATGATACTGAAAGTATGATATAGCTTGTATTCAAAACCGTGTAGGTTAAACTATGAGTGTGTGCCCGAATGTTTGTCTATGTGCATCTGCTACATTAATAGAGTCATAAATCATACAGTACAGTAGCATAATAAGGCCAACAAGGCTCCTCGCCTGCCCAGGTAATGGTAGTTGGACCGTTGCCCAGTCTATCTGGCAGCAATGTGGACCCACAGTAAGCTGCAGGGGAGCATTAGGGGGGGGCGCGGCTTTGGGTAGGAAAGGGGTTTGGAACACACTAGACAGTGTCCAATATTTCACTGTATTGGGTGTTGGCATGGGGACATTAGAACTTGTTCTTTGACCCTTTGATCTCAAAAACGCGAGACAAAAATATGCACTTGGTCTAAAATGTTAGTGTTGAATTGTTGAATATTTTAAGTCAAAATAGTTTTCCAACAGGTACGTTTTCTCATAAAGATGTTTTGGTTTTATTGAATGTAGCACTTACAGTGTCTCTGTTTTTTCTCTCTACCCAAAAATGACCAACTGCTCTTAAGGAAGTTTTCTTTAGCCCTGAGTTCCCCTAGAGTTAAAGCCATTAAGGCCAGTGAACAAACTGCATGTCAAATAAGGCTTTAATGAAAGTTCAGCCAGCCAATTATCATTCTAAATTCCTAATCACATTGGGTCTCCACCTGTCTTCTTTATTATCCAATGAACTCTCTGGTTTATGTTTATGAGACTTATCTGTCGACCAGAAATCCTCCCAGCTATTTGACTACCTCACCTACTGCACTTCTTTGCTGTCATTCAAATGTATGTCACTTCAGCTAACATTAACAGGGCTTTAAATCAACAGGGTCAGTCCCAAAGGTCTTTAGAATGTTGAAATGCATTGACTGTTGTGGTGTCTTTCTTGGTATAAGGACAACACATGCTGACAATTTGTATCCACACCCATGCAATTTATTGATTTATTTTATAAGTTTGACTTAATTGGTCAAACATGTTCAATTATTTGTTGCCACCTAAAATAAAAGATTTTTAACATTCCCTTCCTTGTTACATTTTCTTATATTTTGAGTTCTTTATTTAATGATTTCCCAGTCTAAAGCCAATTAGGTATGTTATTTTTATCCTGTAGCTGGTAGTTGCCAAACAAGCCGGAGCAAGTCCCACAGATCGTCATTTGGCAGCAGTGTCCAGTTGTTTAAAAGAGGACACATACTGGGGGTCATCAGCAAAGGCACACCTGCCGTCTTCCCCACTAATCTCATTTGATGTGTCCGGGAGATAGTTCGAATCAATGCTTTCTGGAAGTCAGGCTGTTCCGCTATACTGGGAGTCCAGTTAATAAGAAGATAATAACATCTCCGCAGGTTTCAAAAAACAACAACAGATTTCTCAAAATTAACAATGACAAAAATAGTCGCAACAAGCAAAGTTCATGTGGGGAAACACATTTTACAACATGAGTAACGAGGACATGTTTCTACAATATGATATCTTATTAAATGTTACTATCTGATAAGCATTTACTTGAATCTCCCTGTAAACCCATCATGACATGACCCACTGGTTCTTTTCAAAGCCAAAGGTTTGGTATTACAGCCATCAACAGCTTGGGTTTAGAAGCCATAAGTGGCCATATTTGGACAAGAGGGTTGAGCTGGAGAGGATATCCTATTTTGATCAGACTGAGAACCCAAGGACACATTGTGGTAACAACTTGTCAATTACAAGGTAGCCACGCCCTAAACTATACCCTGCATGATTGTCTATTTACCGAATATCAAACCATAATTTACAAAATGATCACATGCTAGATCGAAGAAGACTTGAAATGAGCGATTAAGATCATTTTCTTCATTATTTGATTAATGAGGTAATGAATAAAGTGAGAAGTATGATCATTTTCTCATATGTTTACATATTATTGGACTTCTTTTTAAAACCAATGGTTTAAAAATAATGCACATACATGTCTTCACTTTTCAGACTCAGTAGCTCTGTGAGCATGTTATATGGTCACCTACCATTTAGTTGGCATTTAGCATATACATATATACATTGCTGATTCTTCAAAGTACAGACAAATTTAAGTCTCATTGTTTTTTTTTTGTTTTTTTTTTTCCTGTTTTGTTTTGACTTGTTGTCTCCAATATACCTCCCAAAGTAGGTAATTAATGGGGGTTTCACCAAAGCAAAAAGGTCTAACTAGTGACCGACCGATGATCGGCCAACGATAGAACGGCCCAATTTCTATCGGGGGTTCTATCGTATCGGTGAAATGCTGCGCCGATAGAAAAAAAAGTGTGACAATGACAAAAGCACGCGCTGGTGTACTGATTTATTGTGTCCAGTGGGGCGCGCTGAGCTCAGCCAGAGACTTTGGCTCAGCTAACATTTCAGTGAAGTCCCTCCCCCACTCTACACGACGAAACCTCCCGACCACCTGACCAGTTAGCCGATCAACCAGCGGACTTTTCCCCCTTTTCCACAAGCCACGGTAAGTTAGTTCATGGAATAAGTAACTGTAAACATGAAAACATCATGGAACAACAATTATAGGCCACATTTCATTGCCCCTTTCAAAAGTGTCCCCGGCCAAGATCTCCCGTGTAATTAAAAACTGCGAGGCAACTTTCCCATATCATTGCAGATGTTCAGTAGTAGCATTAGCCTACATGAGTGACGTTAGCATAATGAAGGGCACAGTATATGTTTGAGCAGCAAAACAGTAAAAACATCCCAACACATGACATGCCATTGCTGTATAATTGTGGACTGGATTGTCCTGTGTTCATTTCCCCATGTTTGTGAGACAACGCGGAACGCTCCCCACTACACGCTTGCTATAGTAATTTTTGATTGATTGAATACGTTATTAAAAGTTTGCAAAAAAGCACCGAAGGGTACAGTTTAATACAAATACAATGCTAAAAGGATTGAACCAAGAAAGCATTAGTCTCCCCGACACGACGCGGGATCACTTTTATTTTATCGTCGTCATTTTGGCTTGGTTTGATTGTGTGTGTCCACAGCTGGGTTGGTTTATGGAGGGGACGAATGAATGGACATGTTTTTTGGCATGAATTGCTGACCTGGGCATTGTTTTGTTTTGCAGCTGTCTCCATTGGCCCGGCGGTTCCTTACTCCTCCTCCCACATCTGTCCCCAATGAGAGGGTTTTTAGCACAATAGGCAACATATATGAGGACAAGAGAAGCAACCTGTTGGGTGCAAATGCAGAGAAGCTATGCTTCCTGTATTACAACCTGCCACTCACTGACTGGAAGTATTAGTAGACACTGACTGACAGCATGTTGTTTATTTAGATTTGTTTATTTATTTTTATTTATTTATTGAAAGTTCTGCTACATTATTTATTTTATTTTTGTTTGTGTGCCAATCTGCACTTTTCTCAGCTTGACTGAACAGGTTCAAATGTTAAATGTCATTTAAAAAAAGTCTGTTAAATGTTAAAAGTCTTGAATAAAGACATTTGTTTAAGAAAGCATCTGTCTGTACTACTGTTACTGTGACTGTACTATTGCATAATCACATCGGTGCAAAATCTATGCACAATCCAAGGCCTGTTTTCACTCCAGCTCAAAAACTCACTATATCGGTTGCATATCGGCTATCGGTGATTGCACCCCCTCTAATATCGGCTGTAGTTATCGGGCCAAAAAATCCCTATCGGTCGGACACTAGGTCTAACAGATATCAGTTGAGACAATGATACCAATCTCTAGGATTTATGTCCCGAAGAGAGACTCGTTGTTGGTAGTCAGATTATGTTCGCCGTCTAGCAACAACAAATAAAACAAAAAGGCTATGAAGCGCCAGGACAACAACTGCACATCATTCGGTCTTCTGAGATTTTGCAAAAGTGCTAGAGAAGAGCCGATTAACTGACCTCTAGCCCAAGTTTATTGAGTCTGTGTTACTCATAAGATCTTGTTAAAGAAAGAACCTCCCTCCACTCTCAGAACCAATCTCTAAATACCTGTGACAGTGGCCTTCACAGTTTAGTAGGGGCCAAGATGTCAGTAAGTGAAAGTACTGATAGTGCCAGTGACAGTGATACCTGCCAGCCATCTACTGCCTTCAGAGAAGATGAGTAGGAGAAGAAAAAATAATAATGTAATATTGCACTTTCTGTTATCTTATCATCGGGTGTGACAGACCCTTTTCTCCACTGGCTCATACCCCCTCGTAGAGAATCACCTGAATGCAGTTGTCCACCTACTTGCATGACACTACCCCCACAGCTGCAGGGTTTACAGCTTTACAGCTTTTTTCTGTGCTGTTCTTATACTGATGTCCATATACTGTATAGGCACGGTAGAAAATTGTCAGGACTCAAGACGTAGCCACTTTGTCAAAGGACTACAAACTAACTATACTCTTCACTGCTACACAAATAGCAACAGGCCACCAACGTCAAGGGAAAAAAAAAAAAAAAAACTTAAAGATGTGACACAGAAGTTTGGGGTAGGGGATAATTATAGTCATCAAGGCTCACCCGCTGATCCCCATTCATTAACCACTGTTTACTGCAAGTAAAATGAAAATGTAAAGGTAATTAAAAATGACAGGGTTAAAAAAGATGCAAGTAACATTTAAATGTATGTTTGTTTGTCATCTCCATTGCATTGTGGGTAACGCTGAGGAAAAAAGGGTTGAAAAGAAGAAGAGGACTTTACTAGTTACATGGCAGGAGCTTGGGTAGACCTTCTCATGTGCTCTGTTGCAGTGTCAGACTGATGCTTATGTGTCCTAATGAAGATTAAGACCTATCACAAAACTGCAAGGTGTCTGAACATGAGCATGATGAGAAGTAGAGAATGTGAATGTGTATATGGATGTATATATGTATGTGCATATATGTGTATGTGTATATGTGTGTGTATATGTATGTATGTATGTATGTGTATGTGTATGTGTATATGTGTGTGTATATGTATGTATGTATGTGTATATATGTGTGTATGTATATATATGCATGTATATGTGGGTGTGTATATGTGTATGTAGATATATATATTAATTTCATCTAGACAAAGGGGTGAGAGCTAACAAGCTATACTTCTTCTCACTCCTTTTCGAATATGTCATTTATTTATTTTTTCCGTGCTTCATTATTATTTTGCTTCCTCAAAATTTTCATTTCTATATTATGTTGTGCAAATAATTTGTTAAATAGCAATCAGGAAGCTGTGTTCTATTTGCATATTTGGAATAAAATAATAATAATAAAAAAAAAAATACAAAAAAAACATCCTGGGGAAAATGATGCTACAAACAGCAGACACACTCTGTCTAAAGTATGTAGCCCAAATTGTTGCCGTGCCACCATATATCTAATGTGCTTATCAACATGCAGACACAGAGTAACAAGGGCTTTTACATTTACTGTTGCTGCCACAGCACAACTGTATGAATAACTGATGGATGGTTATGGGATAAGGCATCAAAGATTGATATATTTCGTATATCGTTTACAAATTAAGGGCCTGTGGGTGAAATGCTTATCTGATTACTCTGATTAATTATGGAGGTCCCAAAGGTCAGGAGCTGGTCGCATCAGTTGCTCTTAAATGGATATTCCGGTGTAAATTTAATCCATGTTCTAACATACCTTGACACCGAGAAGGACCCCCCCCTCGAGAGATAAAGTTTGCAGAGCGCTAGCTTACGTAACTTTAGCATCCTCAGAAACGACCGCAGGACAACAATATACTGCAGTAAATGGATCCATCTATAAACCGCCACCAAAAAGCCACAAATAATGCTCAGAACAGCACCAAACTTTAGCAACAGTAGTACAAATAGGATCTCAGCACACAGTCCGAGGCATCTAACCTCTGCTAGTTTAGCTGGATTTCTATTGTGAAGCTAAAAACAGATTTCAACTCTCCTCCATCAGCTTCCGGGTCGGGGAAGTCCCAAAGCGACGATTACCGAGTGTGGTTAGAAATGCTCAATTACGTTCTTTTCCCTGTCCGTTCTCGATAATAACTGTCATAAACCCCTAGGGGGACGCCAGAGATCGCGCGGGGGGGGGGGGGGGGCGCACAACTTTGTCTGTTCTGAGGTTGTGAGGTTAAAGTTATATTTGTGCAACCCTCTGAGGTCGAATGACACGCCGGTACGTCAAAATCACGTGACCTATTTAATATGACGTAGCAGCAAGACGGAGCCTCAGTGAGTCTCAGTCCGACTTGTGTGTTGGAGCAGCCTTCAAGCTGTGTACCAGTTTTTAAATTGTGTTGATAGGCCAAGTAAAACTTGTGACTTAGCTAGGACTTATGATAAATAATGTACGGCACGCTTTTTCGTTAACATTACCGTCATGTTTGCTGCGTGTTTGGTGCAGGAAGAGACGGTCAACACGGACTTCTCTCACTAAAGTGTCGGCAAGCAGGAAAAGTTTGCGAGCGAAAAAACACGTTCCTATTGGTGGAAAAAGTCTCTATAATCCAAATTGAAACATATTTCTTGGTCCACATTTAAATTCATTAAGCTATTTATTACCAACATCCCTATGAGGTAGGCCTTTTCTGCTCTCTGGTAGGCCTATTCTGGTCGTGTGTGTGTGTGTGTGTGTTTGTGTGTGATACACCTGATGACACAAAAAGGAAGAAATGTATCTATATACATTGTAAAACTAGGAGAATATAGCTGTTGTTTATTTTTGCAAATAAAAGTTTGTAATTAACGACTTTATTCTTTTAGTGTATGCGGGTTGGGGGGGCCTGGCTTGTCTTGGACACAGGCAAGGGGGGCTTCAAGGAAAAAAGGTTGGGAACCACTGTGTTAGACCATGGATTAAAGTTACACCAGAATATCCCTTTAAGTTCAAACTGATCCTTGTTATAATGTAAGTGCTTACTAAGTGGAGTTTAGTAAATTATTTAATCAAAACCACATAGTAGCATGAACTAGTTCTCATGTAGACATAACTTTTCCCTTAGTATTTGCCCCATGTAACTGCCAGGTAAATTATCCAATTGACCCAAAAAAAGCCCTTTAACATTAGAGAATAAAACTGTTCCTGTTTATGCATCATAAGAGTTATTTTGTTCCTGTATTGCATCTTAGCTGTATATACTGTTCACTCAGTTGAAGTGCGTGACAGTTGCAAGTTTTTTTTGTATTGTGTTTACTGTTGTAATTGTGTTTATGCTGCCCACATGGCCAGGTCAGGCTCCATGAGGTTCAAAAGGTTCAATGAGGGTTGCCCGATATTGGAAAAAAAGATTTCTGCAAAATATATTGGGATATGAAAAAATACAGATAACTATCAGTGTGATGCCACAATAGGTTAAAATCACCATGGTTACAACCACTGACTGGCAGAAAGACTACTGAGTGGCAAAACTGCTAGCAAGTGTTGCAATCTTGATCTCAGCTTGAACGCTGCAAAAAACAAAAAACACTATTCAAAATGTTAAATAGCTGAATTAATTTGCCTTACTTGACATTAATTTAGTCTAAAGTGGAGTCGTGACAGAATATATTGCCAGGCTGTCTATATGACTGCATCTCCAGCCAGCCTTCATATAACTGAGAGATTTTTTGTGCAAAATGGAAAACATCCTGTATGATGAAAGCGAGGTTTCTCGGAAACCACTCTATAGTCATGATATTTATTTCATAACTATATGTTCAGCAAAAAAATGTGTGTTTAAGTTTGACTGGTTCAATAAGTCACTAGAGGAAGTTACAAAGACTGTTGCAAGGACTTTACACAGAAATGTGTTCTGATGTGATGTAACAAATGGATTAACAAACAACTCGCAAAACACAATCACCATTCTCACTTGACTGATTCAATATCAAGAATAATTTGTAATAAATAATGCAACAGGGACAAACAAATTCACAACGTGTATTGCCAAATTCTGTACTATGTCATAGAAATTATCTTGGCTAGTTAATTCTGAAACCTGTTCCAGTGACAATCATTAGAATAGCTTTACCTAGTACAAAGTAAATAAACTGTATATATTCTAACATTTTCCCAACTTTGATATGCCGCTGAGATAAATGAATATACATAGCGCTTCCCACACTGGAGAGAAACTGAGTGACATAGGAAGGAACACAAGTAAGGAGAAAGAGACAATGCAACGGAGCGCGCGTTTTTGAGAGAGAGAGAGAGAAAGAGACAGTCATGAAGGCAGGCGAAGGGTTTTTACTAGCACCCCTGGGGCGGACTGGCAATCTGCAGTACTAGAACTTTTCCTGGTTGTTGCTTCACCTGTGTGCTGGATGTAACAGAGGGAACACCAATGAGAACACATACAATCATGTCCAATGCTGTTTGATTCTTCATCAGACTGGTGCTTGGTGCTTACAGGTGCTTTTTTCATCACATTCTGCAACAGGTGCATGGTCAAAACATCTTCTCTATTTTGCTAAGGATGTGAAAATGATATACTCACTGAATAGAATTGTAAATATACTCCATGAGATAAGCCATATTGGTGCAGATCCATCAGAGAGCATTATATGTATACGTCATACGTATTTTTCTGATGAATGGTTTTGTTTATGGATTCCAAATTCTTCATCTGACCACCCGACAATACAAATACAGGCTTCATACTGTCAGCAGAATAACAAACCAGATGCTCAGCCTTACAAAGGCATCAGGAGGTCCTGTCCAGTTTCGTGGAGCAAACATAAATATACATATCCGCCCATAATTGAAAACCATGCAGGCACATGGGGACTCGTCTCCATTTGAATATGAATGCAGTTCTCATTTCATTTTTTGCTTTTTCAAATTCTGTCTGGTAAAACGATAACCCAACACCTCAGTCACTGCCACACCTTCAATAGAGAAATTATACTGCTAGTCACTGCCTTTGTCCCTCCCAAAGACCCAGGCACTTTCACTCTTTCTCTTTCGTCCAAATCACCTGTTCTCAAAATCAGCACCTCATACAATGGTTTCTGGGACTTCAAAAAAAGCATTTCTTGCTAAAAATGAACATCTTGAGGACATGTTTCTACTGTTTCTATATATCTATCTATCTATCTATTGCCCAATAGGATAGTGTAACAATGTACTTACCCTTGTCGTTGTAGACAGAATTACTTGGCTGGGAAAAAATATATCACCTTATAACTGAGTCTAGAGGTAGGGGATCAGCGTCTATTTCCTGCAAAGTACAAGCCACAATCTCATTTGCAATCTTAATTCTTAATTCTGAAATGCCCTAAAGTCTACAGCCAGACTTAAAATATCCTATGAATATGCTCTATTACTGGAATATATGCCTTTCATCTGGCTGCATTCTTAACATCAGGGATGTCAGTGCTCACTGCTCTTTCACAGTACAGCTGAAGCTGTGACTGATGGATTAGACGTGTGACAACAGATTAAAAGTGCAAGATTGGTTTATCACTCTGCCCCTCGTCCTTTATTGTATCCCACCCCTTTGCCAAACGTAATCTTAACCTGACCAACCACATATTCAACTCCTCTTTTTGTTCTGTTTTGTCTGGACCACAGATGAAACAGGCTAGTCTGTCCTTGACTTACTGAAATCGTGATGAAGTAACACTTGTAGTCAGCAGAGTGTTGATTGCAACTTCAAAATGAATAGGTCTTCAATGTTGTCCTCAGGGGCACACTGACTACACAGAGACCAGCCATCTAGGTTTCCACTGTGTCTGGTTTTAACTTTATTAATGGTGGGTGTATGTGTTATATTAAAGGCATGTTGTCTGTTGCTATATTATACAATACTGTGAGGAAGTTTTAGTTAGAGTTTTCTATAAAACATGTCATTCCATCATTTCATTTGAATTTAGGGCTGCTTTGAGAGATATCCTGTGCAGCTGTTGACCTTGAGTAGCTCTATGGAGCTGTTCTTTTTTGTTTTTTTTGTCTTGTCTTTTGATTACTGCGTCCCTGTTTTGTCTCATGTACATGCCATTGACACGAAACACACTGCCAATGGCAGACCATTCCACTTATCTAGACATGGCAGAAAGGCAGTTACGAGGAAGACCATCAGCTTGTCCACATGGTAAGAAACCATGCAAGATTTACAATGCTAAATACTTTGCAAATACTTTATGAGGAGGGCAAAATGTTTGTTAAACCTCAAGGATGCACAAAATGTGTTTTAGTGAGAAACAATGGGATGTTGTTATTAAAAGACTCTGCAGGGCACCTTTAACATCTGCTCAGGGATAAAGGATGAAAATTAGCTCTGCCTTCGACTAATTTTTAAATGTTTGTTTTAAATGTTCATTGACTCCATGATGTTTAAAAGAGTTTGCTTCAATCACATTAAAGAGAGAGCGAGAGAGAGAGAGAATGGTAAAGAGAACAAATGTTTAAAAAGAAAGCCGTCAGTGAGGCAGCAGCACAGCAAGAAACAGGGCTGTGTCATTTGTACTACCAGACTGAACCAGGACACCCCACTGAACTAGCATTTAATAGAATTAAGAATTAAGGGTTTGATGCAAAGGCAGCAGAAAAGAATGAGACCGGCAGTAAATTTGCAAATAATATTTTCTACATCAGTCACTTCCTTATTTGCTTAGCATGAAAAGCTTTAGATCATGAAACCACACGCTGTTTTCACACAGGCAGATTACATCATGGTCTTTAACTCAAGATGTGCAGTCATTTGTTTGATGTTCAGTCGTTTGTTTGGATTTCAGATGAATTGCTTAATGCGGGCTGTATCGGCGGTGCATCCACTAGCGAATATGCAGCTGGGTATTTACCTCTGTGTGGAGAGGCAACGGGGATGAGGAACAGGCAGCCAGTGGTCTTGGCAAGGAAGAACGGATCATTTTCAAAAGTTTCTCATTTAACTGCTGCAGCTTCTGAAAGATTCAGAAGAGGCTCACAACCTTCAGCCAAGACTTATTTGCTATTGGATGCCATTGAGGCTGAAAGTGAGTGAACAACTACACACAATGGCAATGTACACACTGCGGATGATTTAGTAGGCACCGTTACAAGATTTAAAAGACCGGAAAAGGGATGAAGGAAAAAGATGTGGAACTAACAAGATGAAGACATAATATCGGAAAGCAAGAGTATGAGAGGTGCACTCAATTTCATTGCTGCAAAAGTCTTGACAATGAAAACTATGCTGATGAGAGGAAAGGCATTAATTGACTCTAGCTAAGTTATCATTCAAGGAGGATTTTCTTTTCAGCACACACCTCAAAAGAAAATGGCACAAATTGAAAGAAAATGTTACTTGAACCCACCGTGTTAAACCTTGAAATGATCAAAACAGGAGTCTAATGAGAACCTAAACTTGACATCTTGGTAATGGGAACACCTTTGTCCTTCAGGGAAGTTAATGTTTTTGTTTTGTGCTTTGGTCTGATGGAAAATACTGCTTTAAACTTTGCATTAAAAAGTAGTTGCAGTCTGAAAATGTCTGAAAGTTATGATTTTTTTTTTGTTTTTTTAAAGTGTCAGGGAACAAAAAAGAACCAGAGCAGAGTTAGTGTCTTCTGGTAGGATGTGGGGGGGGCTGGGCTCTGGATCATCGCTCTATGCGGATGTACTTACTGCCACGGAACACTCCATTATCTCAAAATGACAGCTAAATTGGCCTGTCAACAAAGCTACACTCATAGAGGCAACTTCACTGGTGCATTAGTGCTTCTTCTAAACGTAGATCAGGGATATGGGGCATCTCTTCCATTCTGGAAGCCACAGGGCCAAATTAGAGAGTTTTTCTGTGTGCTGCACTATTGAAACAGGTGGGCTTACTGTAGTTATTGGTTGGTTTCCCAAGCTAATCAAAACCCTTGCCTGGCTGTGCAAGTATTTTTATAACTGCCTAAAGTTGAACTGAATCAAGCCTGTGCATCATGGGGAGTCCTGCTGAAGAACAGTAGCACACAATTGATGGTGTGTTATTTAAAGTCGGTACTTTCTTTGGCTGCCTCAATTTCAGCTCCAGTGAAGAAGACTGATTGTTACTGGCTTTTTATAAAGCAGCCACTCAATATTTCTATCCACCTATCTGTTTGTGAAGTCTACTGACATAATGCCAAAATGTCAAATAGTTTTGTCCTGATCTGCCACCCCAAATCAAATTCACAACTGTAGCTCTTAGTTGAGTATGAATAGATGTCCTGTAGATCTGCTGACTTATCTACAGAACCAAATAAGGTAACTTAAGGCTGCCAACTCTGAATTTAGGTATGACTACCTGAACCTACTGTGAATTAAATTTCTCAAAAGTAGTTTGGTAAATCCCAGAGGCAATGCCACTATCTCACTTCCAGGCAGTGGAGGCCTCTTCTACCCCCTGAGAGACTGTACACCCCCTCAATGCCTCAGGTTTATCAGTCTCTGAGAAAAAGAAAAAAACACTGTCTTGTACTGTATAAATTAATGATTGCTGGATACTTACGGCTAAGCATATTTAAAAAGGTTGCAATATGAAGTTTCACAAGAACGTATGTCAGTAGAGAATTTTATATCATATTTACTTTGTGGGAATGTCTGTAGAATTTTGTCTTGAGAAAAGAAACTACTTTGCATTTCTATACAGTCACACTTTGAGGTAGGGGAGCTTAGCTTAGCAACATGGAGAGTGAAAATCAGACAAGCAGCTCATTTATAATCTTTTGGTTAGGTTTTGTCTCAAATCCACCAGGAGTTCCCTGCCAGATATATCCCTTTGCAGAAAAGCTAGCCTTCATAACAGGATTCTCGCATGCGCATGCCCTTATTACTGTTCAGAGAAGTGCAGAGAGAATGTGTGGGCAGAAAATAGTGCATTTTAGAAAAAAATATCAAAACCTTTTGAAAAATACTTTAGCTTTGCCTGGCTTGCAAGGACAGTAAGAATGGCCCTAAACAGAGATACTGTCTCCGACCTTCCTTGTCTGTTTGTGTTTCAACAGAAGACTGTTCACTCTAACCTTGCTCCTATGGGCAAAACTAGAATCCGGGTTGATACATGTTGCCTGTTACCCATGTGTCTGTGTGTCCATGTGTGTATATGTGTGTATATGTGTGTACCTGCTTACATATACTGTATATGTAATGCCCCCAAATCCATGAAACTGAACTGAGCTGAGTGGGCAAACTGGCAGGTGGGGCTCCTACATAGAAGACCTTGACTGGAAGACAAGATACCTTTTCAAAAAAAAGTAATTTGCTGCACCCACACAGAAATCAAATCCCAAGAGTTTTATCCTTAGAGAAGGCTGGAGATTCACCAAGATATTTCACTCTGGTTGCTGTTGCCATTCAATTTAGGGTGGCTGTCCATATATTGAGAGAGTGGTAGAATATACTCTAACCACTCTGTTAATCATTTCCCTCCTTCTAACTGTGAAGACGAGCCAAAAGAAAACAGCGTGACTTTTGCTTATAACAAGCAACACTAACAGAGAAAAAATGAAAGCCAAGCTTGAAAATCTGGGAATATATAGAGGAGGTATTGTTATGGTTAAACATCTCATGTATTATGATAAATGTCCTAAAGTACTTTCAGTGTGTCTACTGCATTGTGGAGACATGTAAATTCAAATTGCCAAAGTGCTTTGGCAGAGCATCAGTCAGTCTAATCTAACAAGACTGAATCTATAACTGGAGATAAACAAGAAGAGCTGAGTAATTCCTGAAAGCTGCAAACTGAGCTTCATGGTAAAAAGAAAGGCTGATCACAATGGACCTGAGGCTATAAGCTCCCACTGTAACTAGTATGGATCTCCAAATCCCGTTTACCAATGACCGCCTCCTCCACAGCTTGACTTATTGCCATCAAGACAAGACAGGCAGTGGCTAATTACTGTACAGCGACAAACAAACCAATACTTCTCTATCTCCCCGGTCATGTCCCATTACTTCAGCTTACTTCCCCTATTCATATTTCTTCTGACAGGTGCATCTGTCCATGGAGAATGAGGCAGTGTTTTAATCGGCAGACAGAGGATGTCGTAATTTAGAGCCGTACCTCTGGGCTTACACGTGGCTCAGCCAAGGTGAAAATGACAGTGGGAGTGGAGTTTTATTGAACACAACGGGGTTCTTGTCAATAACACTGTCTCTTGCCGTTGTGTTCGATGCTGTTATTAATGCTTGGGGTCCGCTCGCATTTGTACATGATTGCGCATCTGTGCATGTTTATGTCTGACCTTCCGCAGCAAATATGAGATGGTGCGATGATGAGGATATACAGTTTCCTCTCTGCCAGTTTCTCACAGGCAACTAAGGAATGTGTTGAACACCCACATGTTCAAGCGCTGAATCAATGTGAGTCAAGGAGAGTGAAAAATCTGGGTGGGGGGGGGGGGGGACAATGCAGAGGGAGAGAGCAGCAGGCATCAGACTCTGCGTGTGTGTCTGAGCACGAGTAAATGTGTGTGTGAGTGAGAGAGAGAGAGGAAAGAGGAAAACCGGAGAGAAATAAGAGAGAGCTTGAAATGAGACAGCAAGGATAGGAGTGCTCAGATTGATATAGCAATTACCAAGAAAGCTATCCCTCAGTTAGGAATACATCTACATACATTAGAGTCGGGTTTGCTCTCCAGCCACTGTTTCTCTGAGGTTGGCTCAGTAGCATATCATACACAAGCCAACCACATGAAAAGGTCATCGCTGGGCAGTCACTGTGCTCGCGCTAACCATAAGGAGCCCATCTATCGTGCATGTTGTTCATGATACAAGAGAAAGAAATCCATCCAAATTCCGAGGGGAGAATGTAAACTCCCAAAAAGGAAAACCACAAGCGTATCTTCATAAAGGGTTGTTTTGAAAGAAAAAAGAAGGACAACAGACATCAGCCTTTGCTCACTGGTCTATGATGTTTTGTGGAATTCCCATATTAGCTGTAATTCAAGTCTCGGCACATTGTGCCATAAACATAAACGTGGTTGATTACTTGTCATCGCACAGATGGACGCATGCAGCATTCAGAAAGCGACTTACACTTGGAAGCAAAGCTTGCCACAGTGGGATTCAAAGGACTGGCTGTCATGCACACTTTCCCTGAGCTAGCAAGTAAATCCAGTTATAGTTAGCCTATAATGTATGCAGGAATGAGTTAGGAATGGCATATGCTTGTGCAGTGTGACTACAGGCCCTGCAATATATAGAGGAAGAGTTTTGCATGAAAATGCCACTGCCGAATCAGACTGTGCATGTAAGTACACTCACATTTCAAACACCCTTGTTGGTTCGAGACACAACAGACAATGAGAACAAAAGAGAGAAATGGAGCAAAGAGAGAGAAAGGAGGAAGGAAGAAGACGACAGAGAGGTGAGGGGGGAGTGAGAGTGAGATGCTGTATAAATAACCCCGTTAAAAAAGAAGAAAAAGGGAGAGGACAAGCAGATGGAAGTAAAAAAACATGGTAAAATGATCTGGTGCGACTTGGATCTTTGCCGTAGGCGCAAAGCTATGCTCTGGCAGTGTATGCATGTCTGCACTGTGTGTGAATGAAAAGTGTTTTTGTGTGTAAATGTGCTCCAGTGTGTGTGCATACAGTGCATACAGCTGAGCACCATTCACTGTGGTTTTATGTCAGATAGCTGCAGGTACACAAGAGCTGTGATGACACAACAGGACTGGGATACGGCACAGGTCTGCTGACGGTTTCGTCCTGTTTTTGCGGGCATGTGGAGGAGAGGAAATCATTACTATCCAGGCGGACGTAGGCTGAAGGGTCAGATTGTCAAGGCTGTATCTGCTGAACTCTAATATCAAATTCTCTTTGACAAAGCTCAATTCAAGGATCTACATACATCAAAACATCTCGGCATCAAAAGATAGCTTCCATCTCGTTAATGTTACAAAACCATACAATGTGACGCAGACTCTAGCTCTTGGTAGAGAATAAGCTGGAATGAAAACCTCTGTTTCTAAGGACTTGAAGGAAAAAAGGATAAAAATGGAAAAGACGGAGAGAGAGAGAGAGAGAGTGGGGAATGAAGAGAGGGAAACGACGGAGTGATGAAAGTAATTAAACACTGCCATCTGCTGGCTGTTGTGTTAACATACTGTATGCTTTGAGCCTGAAGCTAATGTATTTGAACAGCTGCACCTTTGACCACCTGTTTGCATTGATCCAACCTAAGCAGATGTGACACAAAAATGACACAGTGGTGGGCCAAACTCGACATAATAATGAGAAAAAACTTCCAAATGCAAACGCAATAGAAGACCCTGTTCAGAAAGAGGTACATTTAATTTGCTGGTTGAAAGAGAAGAAGGAGCGCTGAGCACGGTGCAATTATTTTGATGCAATCACAATTATGTTAAAAGACACAATCCCCGTCCTATCCTCTTGACTCATCTAATCGAAGGCAGCAGCAAAAGCAGAGAAATGAAAAGAAGGCCTTCCATAAATCATACTTGAACTGGCAGTGTGTTCCTAGCTCGGTTAAATTAGCATAGAGTCATAGTGTATCTTGTATTTCTTCATACTAAAAAAGGCATCTATCAGAAGTACTTACTTTGTTGCTCTTCACAATGCTGATGCCTTTGTGTGTGACACTTCAAATAAGTGTGAGAAAGTGGGAGAGACCAGTAGAGTCATAATTCTAAAGGGCCATATCAGGTGCTTCTTGCTTTTGACTGTACAAAGATAAGGAGGCTTTAAGCGGGAGAATTACAGGGAGACAAAGAGAGATTTTTTGCATATTAAAATGTGCTGGTGAGAGGGAGAGAGTGGCAGTCTGTCCATTTCCTGCCTGCATATGAAAACTCAAATAGATAGTGACCAGTCCTCTTCAGAAATAGAACTTTCTACATGTACGAGGGTACACATCATTTACATGAGGCAGATATATCACCTTCATGATAAAAAAAAACCTTGTGCATCTCAATATTTGCAATGAAGACTCCACTCCACCAGCTTCTGATATTTGTAAGTTTGTAAAATCAAATGGAAATGCTACACAGTGTAAGTGTGTGCTGTGACCTAAGAATCTATGCTTGCGTGTGCAACAGTGTGTCTTTACCCACATACCCTTAAGGCCTTGACTCCATCTGTCCTTCCACTGAGCTCAGATCCCCAAATAAAGACTTTCATTCCAACATGACAGGGCTTTTCCTGCATAGCGAATTTAAAGGTGGCCTTCTTCAAATTCTGTTCCACCCGTACCAAAAAAGCAGAGCGTGTCCGCAATACTAAAACCCATTTCAAGAGTGTTAAATCCCTCACTGCTAGTGCAACACCTGAATCGGTCAAGACTGGTGCTAGGTGAATAGAAAATTATTTGGATCACATGCTATCTAATTGTCACTATTTTAGTCAACAAAGTGCTCAAGTAACAAGACATCCGAAGGTCAACCTCACCATTATTATCTGATGTACTCTAGGACTCTGTATGAGTTATTTTTCAAACAAGCATATACACACACTTTTGGCAATATAGTGTGTGTGTATATCCCATTCTTAATCCATAGGGTTTAATATGACGTCTGTCCACCCTTTGCAGCTATAATAGCTTCAACTCTTCTTAAGGTTAAGGAGTGTGTTTATGGGATTTTTTTCTTCCAGAAGCGCATTTGTGAGATCACACTCTGATGTTGGATGGGAAGGCCTGGCTCTCAGTCTCTGCTCTAATTCATCCCAAAGGTGTTCTATCGGGTTGAGGTCAGGACTCTGTGCAGGCCAGTCAAGTTCATCCACACCAAACTCTCTCATCCATGTCTTTATGGACCTTGCTTTGTGCCCTGGTACACAGTCATGTTGGAACAGGAAGGGGCCATCCCCAAACTGTTCCCACAAAGTTTGGAGCATGGAATTGTCCAACATTTCTTGGTATGCTGAAGCATTCAGAGTTCCTTTCACTGGAACTAGTGTTGCACGGTAAACTGATACTAGAAAGGTGAAAGGAGCCAACACATCCAACTCGGCGAAACATGTAGCTGACAGGCATGCGGACTTGTTCAAAGAGTTCAAAGAGCTGCAGGTTAGCGATAGATAACATTAATATCCCTCGGGTGGAAGTCAAGCAAGGTTTTTTTTTTGTGAGAAGCAAACTTTTTTTACCATCAGAGTTGCACGAGGCAGTCAGGGGTAAAGCTAACTGTTTAACAGTCCAATGTGGTTCCACACATCTCTGTATGCAAACGCAACGTTCACACTGGTAACATCAACTTTACCATAACATGTGCTGCTGTGCTCAAGTATGCTGATCAACAACACCACTAAGTCAATCAGTACTAGTAATATAATTATAGCATGTACATTTTTGTCAATAATTTATAATATATATTGTAATTTTATTAGAATATGGTCTGATTAGCACAGACCTCCACCAGGTCTGGGTCATTTGTGTTGCACTTTAGTGCACTAATGTAGTTTGCAGGCTAATAATCCAGAGTTTGAACTTTATCATCACGAAATGCAAATTGCAAACGTGGTATCGTTTCAGTATCGGTATCGAGATATTTTAGGCAGGTATCGTACCGAAGTCATATTTTTGGTATAGGACAACACTAACTGGAACTAAGGGGCCAAGCCCAGCTCCTGAAAAACAACGGAGTGCTTTACACCACTGCATCCAACGCTTTGCATTGCACTTGTTGGTGTATGGCTTGGATGCAGCTGCTTGGCCATGGAAACCCATTCCATAAGCTCTATACGCACTGTTCTTGAGCTAATCTGAAGGCCACATAAAGTTTGGAGGTCTGTAGCGATTGACTCTGCAGAAAGTTGGCGACCTCTGCACACTATGCACCTTAGCATCCACTGACCCTGCTCCGTCATTTTACGTGGCCTACCACTTCGTGGCTGAGTTGCTGTCGTTCCCAATCACTTCCACAATTCACTGAGTTCCTGTGAGTGACCCTTTTATTCACAAATGTTTGTAGAAACAGTCTACATGCCCAGGTGCTTACTTTTATACACCTGTGGGCATGGAAGTGATTGGAACACCCGACATATATATATATATATATATATATATATATATATATATATATATATATATATATATATATATATATATATATATATATACATATACATATACATATATATATATATATATATATATATATATATATATATACATATACATATACATATATGTATAGTGTATATAGTGAATAATGTATATACACTATACACACACACACACTACACACATACACAAACACACTATAAGTATGTGTGTTTGGATTGTGTTGTCTGCCTCATTTTTAACAGAGAGAAAGCTCAATCACATTTTTATCAGACTGGAAAACTGACATTTCGATAGCAAACTAACTGTTGACAATGTTCACAGATTGAAAAGATCTGAAAAGAAACCCTTCCAAATACATTTGATGAGGAACTCTTTTCACGCATCTACAAGGAACTCTCATATTTTGTTGATTCCAGCACCTCCTGTGGACAAAAGCAGTATGAGCACCACTGCCACCTGTTGTAAATATCTTGATCTGCCTAGGGCATGCTGTTTCCAGGACGCATAGCGATGAAAATTATATATCTTTGTGACTATGTAAGATAGATAACTATATATAATCATAGTTACACAAAGTAAACTTTGTTTCATTACCATTCATACACCTAGGAGAGATGTAAGCCTTCAGCTAACAGATTTTATTGATTCATGATAGTCATTTAGTTGACAAAGCCAAAGTTGTGATCAGAATCTTACCTGGTGGAAGGCATTAAGAAAAGCTAAGAGAGGAATCAATATTAAATTGAGACTCTTTCATCACCAGTTAAACACTCCTTGTAGTACGTTTAAAGGTAAAAGGTGGAGGTGGGAGTTCGTGTTGCCTCTGTTATATGCCAAACGTCACTGAAATTGAGTGAATTTGAACTAATGTGACCTTCCCTTTCTCTCCTAATAGATCTTGCATCTCAGTGTCCTAAGTTGACTCATACCAAACTAATTCTAGGTGTCAGTAAAATGTTTTAGATGAGGTCATCTCCTCTTTCTTGTCTTATTCACAAGTTGCCATTTCACTCTAGCTATAGATCTGCATCTGCACCCTGCATTTAAAAATCGTGGGTAACCTTTTGTGCCACAGACTGTACACGTTCTGGAGCAGTTCAGGCAATGCATTCAACATCTCTGCTATTTTCATTTTAGTGGCATCTGAGCCACAATCATCCTTTAAAAACCTACAGAGTCATGTAGGTGTTTTTTCCCCCAGTTAAATGTGGAATAGAATCCATATGGAAGGTAATCTTTATTCCGGTCTTTGTTGTTGTGCTGCTTTTTCAGATGAGTGCATATTCTGGGCATTGACAAAGAGAAAATGAGAGGTGTTCTGCGCTCTTTTCTTCAGTCCACAACAAAGGAAAACTTGTTTACAGTGTGATCCGGACTCTATATTCCTGAGTAAGTGTCAGACTCAATTATTGATATTATTTAGACAAACATATATATCTTTGTACAACTACACATCCTGTAACAAGTGAGTGAAAGAGGCTGTACGAAACATATGTGATAGAATAGAGAATAAAGGAGTCCTAATGAATAGACTGTGTAAACTGATTGTTTGGCTGAGATAACACCTTGTCCTTACCCACTCTTTAAAATCCTCTAAAGAATTGAGCACTATCACATTAAAAAATCCTAAAAAGCTCAATTACTAAAAGTTTTTTTTTTTTTGTTTTGATAGGCTGTGTCTATCCGAGGCTGTGTCTGTGCTGTAGTCACGTCTGCCATCCAAGCCTACAACCGCCGCGATGGGCCAAAGAAAGAGTAACAGATCAAAGCTGACTTAGGATAGGGTGAAGCACCCCAATACAGACAAGTGCAATCATCCAACTCCACAGTATAAGGAGAGTCTTCATTATTGGAAACAAAGCCAGCATGCATGCGAGTGATCATTCTATCAATGTATTACAATAACATATACAATCCAAGTTATATGCACAATTGTATGTGCTTTACAAACAAACACATATAAATGAATGAGCACAGGCACAGTCGCAAACACAATCCCGCAAGTGCCATGCCTCACAGCTCAGAATCAAGTCATTACTATTCTGAGAGGATCTGACTATGGTCTGTGTCTCTGTGGTAAGTTAAGAATTAAACATGCACAAGCTTTAGGCAAGCACAGAGGGCTAAGCAAAGGGCAATTTGTCTCATTTAACTGCTGCCTGTCTGCCTGTCTGCCCAATAGAATTAAATTATGCAGGTCTTTTGCTTTTGTAAAAAGCCACACTGTTTTACATAAAAACAGAGTTGATGTGATTACTATAGGCCACGGCCTCATGCAGAGTAACAGGGTAGAAGATTACGAGAAAACTAAAATGTTGTTCTTCTCAAAGCGTCTGAGCCTTCAGCACTAGATAGCTTTAAGTTATTCATTTAATGTGTTTGTGTCTATGTTTTACCCTACTGGTGTGACATGTGGCCCCACAGTAGCAGCATTAAGACAAAATAGAAGCTGGTTGCAATTCTGCAACATTACCACAAGAGGTCACTCACATGCCATAAATTAGCAACCTTCACTGCAACAGAGCATTGTGGTTTGTAATCACATGCTAAACAGCAAAAGAACTGGGAAAGATACATATGGTCAAAGAAGAAAAAAAAACATGTAGCGTCTAGGAAGTGTTAAAGTATGCTGCTCTGATTATAGTTAAATCAATATCACCAAGCTTATGTTGAGAAATCTGCATACATCATGGTAAAATAAACTCAAACTGCAGGTTAAGGTATCACATCTTTTAAAATTGTATACAAGCGTCATTTGTTTTTCTTTTTGTTCCTCTATAAGTGTGTTTATCAGCATTACATACAGTACATGTGACATTATTTACCTTAAACCAAATCAAAGGGATGGTTACTTTACACATAATTTGTGAGTATGATCATCTTTTTATAAAACTTTACCAGTTTGTATGTGTGCATTATTTAACCTGTATCAAAACAGTCATGCCGTTGCACTCCTAAAGAAATCATAAACAAAAAGACTTTAATGAGAAACTCCTCTGCTGTCTGTGATTGCAGATGCAATCAGACCACTCACTGCGGCTGATCTTGTATGATTAAGAGATTAACTACCTTCGTCTCACATAAGAGTCTGCACATTATGTCTTACTTTACAATTTTCTTCCTTTGAAGGTGATGGCATCCATAATTACAGTACTTGGTAATTTATGTAATCAAACACAACATTGTAACTGAAGTGATAGCGTTTACTCATTAAATGTAATTGTGATCTCCAAAACCACAACAGTGTGGATATATAAATGTGGGTGAGATTGCACAACTCTTTCCCCTACTTGCTGAAATTATTAAGCTCCTGTGATATTATTATTAGTATACATAGTAGAGCTAGATTATACTTCTTTCTTCTGTTTCTTCCTCTGCATTTCTCTGATGCATTTTACAGGTAGCAAAGAAGATTTTGCTGCAGTTCATTAACACTGGCACTATACAACTTTATGCAAGGTTTTCAAGAGCTAACATGAGTTTTAGATGTACTTTGAAGGCATATGTGGACATGTTCGTTAACATGAGAGCAAAACAAGCTTGATTATATAAGTATATAATCAAAACAGTTACAGATTTTGCAGACAGATCCGGACCAGATGGTTTAGAGGAACATGAAACTATAGTATTGGTCCCAGTGAGTAACAGGGGCAGTTGCAGTGTGTAGCCCAGGGGTACTCAAATACAAATCTTAAAGGGCCATAAAGATTTTTTTCAATGACTCAAAGAAGTGCTGTGCGATATGGACAAAATTTTATATCTTGATATAGCTAATTTTATATCCCGATAACGATATATATCCCGATATAGTATTTTTTCTTAGATGTATATATATATATATATATATATATATATATATATATATATATATATATATGTATATATATACATACATATGTATATGTATATATATATATATATGTGTATATGTGTGTGTGTGTTTGTGTGTTTATATATATATGTGTGTGTGTGTGTGTGTGTGTGTGTGTATATATATACACAAACACACATATATACACATATATATAGCAAAAACAACAACAAAAATAACAACAAAAGCAAAACAACAACAACAATACAAACTGAAATAAAATGTCATTTCCATTTTGACAAATTAAATTGGTTGAATAAAACAACGTTTCTAAGTCTCTCAGTGAGCACTCTGTTGCTTTTTTGTTGTTGTGTCATAGATGTGAAAAGAATCCTACTTGAAGCTTGATATGACGATTTCAGTGCATTTATTTTTTGTTGTTCTTACCTCTGAACTTTTAGGAAATGTCTCCTCAAATTCCTATGCTTAGTCTCTTAATGCCATTTCAAATTGTCTATAGTCTCCAGGCATATTAAGCACATGGGTCTTGTGCTGGTTGGAGGGAGAATGAATGCACATTTTTCAGTCCATTCTTCTTCGAATTGCCAATTTTCACTGTCCACTTTTCTTTAAGCAGTGAACTTGGAACATACCATTTTCGTGCAATTTAGAGGCTCCTACAGCCGGCAAAATGTCAATAGCAAACTGCTCCAAAACGAAAGTGAAAATTGTGCTTGCAGCAGTGAGTGACCCAGCTGCCTGTGTATCGTTGGCATGGAGACAAGTCCCGGTATACGCGTGCAGACTCAACAAAAACACATGGTGAAGGATTAATAGTTCGGGGGCCACACATAGGCGGCCAGCTGGTGTAGCCCGTTTTGATTTAGTGTGAAAACTCAAATGCAACTAGCACAATAATCTATCTAGAAGCAATTTTTCAACACATAAACAGTTGAAATGGACAACTGATATGATGAGAAAATATTAAGATCACAAACAATTGTAACAACAAACGGTAAGACTGCCTCTGCTGCTGCTGCTGGATGAGAAGGGTTGTACACACAGCTGTGATTTCCCTGATCACCGACCGAATATATCCTGTGGCTGTTCCTTACTTGAACTCTAATGCACATTGTACTTATAGTAGTAGAGAAGGCATTAACCGGCAAGCACTTTAAAAGTAGACTGCATAAACAACCTACTGTATATATATTCTGTCTGTTTGAATGCATACATGTGACAGTTTTTACTGTCCTTATTTCATATATTTTTTCTACTTATCCGCAAGGGTTCTTTTGTTTGTCTTTAAGAGCTGCGCTGAGGTAAATTTCTATCAACTGTGCTGCCATGGCAATGAAGTATGAGATTGGATGGATAGTGCACTCTACTTCAAATCATAAAGGTGCAGTGGGTATGCTTTTAATGTTACGACAAAGCATTTTTACTTTGGGGCTATACAAAAGGATTTGTTAATCATAAAGTTTGCAGTGTGTTCTCCATGGCTGTGGTCTTTTATAGAGCATGCACTGCACTAAACGAATCACCGTTGGCAATTTCATGAAAATCATACCTGTAAATAGTGGACAATTTAGCTGTTTGTTAGAAGCTTTATCTTATAACGAGAAGGGGAAAATGATCCTGTCCTGAAAATTCTGCAATATTTCTTATATCGCTGACATAATCTATACATTATACAAACATTATCAGGGAGAAGCTGACTGTTGATTGACCTGATGTAATGCTGCTGTTGAAGAAAGAAATTATGTGCATCATTTATTCAAAATTTCTCTAAATATGTCATTTAATGTGTATTATGTAAGTGTATATGCAAGTACAGTCTGGGTGCCATCAGTCATGACACAAGCTCAGGGGAGAATTACACCAGATAAAATCTAAAATATAATTGCTTTAGATTTAAAAAGTACTACCTTAACTAAAAACTAGTTCTTATGCATGCTTGTATGCATGTGGGTAAAAAAGTCAGCTTGAAATCCTGAACCAATAGTTCACCAACAATGTTAAACCACTAGATGGCAGCAGCTAATCATGTTTGCAGATGAAGCTTTGGGCACAGATGAGTTCAGCTTGTTTTGTTTGTGTAGATTAAGGCTACACATCAAAGTGTAGAGAAAGTGAGGAAAGTTACGGTTGACTGAATAAGAAGGGAATAAAATACCACTCGAAGCACCATACATATATAGCTCAGTGAGTGTGTGAGAGATATAAAGTATCACATAAATATGTTGTGTCTTGACATTGAAAATTAATGTTTATTCAGATATCAAATGTGGCAGTGTGAAAGAATATGTAGATACAGTAACAATGAATGTACAAGTACTATGTAGTATTTCTAATAAATGGTTTCAGAGACATAACTTCAATGATGTGTGTGTCTTTGTTTATGTCAGAGAAGGATATGACAGAAGCAGAACAAGCCATAGCAGATACAAGTCCTGAAAATGTCAGATCATATTGTTGCACCTATCGTAAAACAAGCTACGCTCTCCCCACTGTTATGTGCTGTACTTTGTTAATAAATATAATAAGGTTCCCCTGCAGTACATGTGTCAAAAACAGTTACTGCATTCAGGGACATTCGTCTCTGAGCTTTGAGACGTGTTCATTAGAATCGCCTTGAAGAGGTCAATGATATGCGCTCTCGGCTGAGATATATCAGAGTCTGACTATAGAAAGTAGAAAGTAGAAAAGAATGTTTTGCCGACTTACATCGAATTCATTGAGGGCAGCAGCCAGCTCTCCAATGCCAGCATGGCCATGTTTCTCATCAGTGGGCGAGGTGGCCTGAGCAGCACTGGAAATGCCTCCTATGGCCTCCTGGACCTGCTTGAACACATAATCTCTGTTGGCACGTGTGGCAGCCACATCTGGGTGGCGCAGGAAGGCCTGTGAGGCCGTGTACAGCATGGTGGCATTTTTCTTAAGGGCCCCACGTGCAGCTGCCATCTCATCTCGACACTGGGGGTCTTTCAATTCCTGAGAGGGTGAAGAACATTCTCAAGTAAGTTCTTATGACCATCATCAGAAAAATCATACACAATATATGTTACGAGAAATCAGTGCATCTCTCAAAATGTTCCATGTTGGAACAAAACGCAAAAAAGACATCTGAATTTAATGGCATCATAATCTCACAATGGAGCAGAAAAGAGCACAAACTGATAACGGTCCAAAAGATTTCATGTAAAAACATTAGCTGATGTTTCATCTGATAAGTTAGTACTGATCCAAACACACAAAGTTAGGGCAGCGTCAGCAGATCGCAAACCATGGAAGCCGAATAGAATTCAGTTCAGTGTCTTGCTCTGGGACCTTTGAGCAGGCTGGATGTTTGCCAGCATGACACTTGTAGGAAAAAATCTTGTAAGAGCTTTTTGTCACACCAGGGGAGATGCTTGAAAAACACTTTCATGTGTTATCCTTCTCTCAAACATCCACTGATGTGAATATTTAGCAGATTTTCAGTAATATTAAAAAGTCATTTCAAATGTTGCTGAAAAAGGAAATTCTAGCAAACATTACTTCAACTAAAATAGATTATAAACAATCATTTTCAGTAGTCTTTATGTTTCATAAGAATCTTACGAAGTACAAGTATTTATTAACTACCAGCTATATTAAATTATCAATATATATATATGAAATACACCACTCATAACGTCTTGTTAATGTCATCATGTCTATTTTGAATGTGTTGGAATTGTCAGTGCAGTATAGAGCAACAACCATCAGTACAGAAACTGACTGAAAATAGGTTCATTTCCTGTTAAATTAACCAAATTTTCCCTACAGGGAAATGTTGCATCTTGTTCAATTGCTCCATAATGGCAGTGTCTGTGTGTCCCAGTGGCCTTAACCACTTAATGAACGGCCCCGTTTTAAGGTTCTTTCTCCAAAACGACATACCGAAATTAAAAGCATGACAGCTTCCACATAGTTTGAGACTCAGGGATGTGCTTGGTACCATTGGAAAGGTAACACCCTCAAGTTTTTTGAGACATACTGACACAGAGTTACAGAGGTTTTCGTCCAATTCAAATGTCAATAAACTGACTAAGATATAAGGGTTCAGGTATGTCTATGGACACAGTAGACACAATTAGGCCATAGCCACAGGTCTCAGCTTGCTACACTCAAAATTTGAAGTCAAAAGATAAAAAAAAAAATGTGTTCACAATTTTTCTTTTCTTTTCCCCTTTACCTAGAAACATAATCTTGGTCTCAAATGAAAGCTAAGACCCTGGGGTTTCTTGCTGGTTCGACACTAGCTAGTTTTGGGTAAAATGACATGGATATTCCCATTCTATGGACTCTTGGCGAACTATGAAAAAAGAATTGTGGCATGACATTGTAGCTGTGGAAAAAGGGAACACTCCGAAGGTATGTAGGCATTCTTGCTTCTTGCGGTCGAGGGCTCTTTCTAATGTTGTGTCATGGTGAGTTTAGAAGGCTATTACATGGTCTGGAAATAACTTTTTTGGGCTTAAAATAATCGCGACAGTCTCAGCTTTCCAACAGTGAGTATATACTGTTAAGATCCGATGCTTAAAACTATAAGCAAAAAAACTATTCATTTTTACGAAGGGTGTTCCTTTAGTGAAGGGTGTTCCTATGTAGGAACGGTGTTCCTTAAGTGGTTCAAGAGACTATGCAAATTATGCAAAGCAGATACAACTGCATTTCATTATAGCCTTGGTCAATATTTTGTCAATGAAGCCGCCACTCTCTGCAAGTCGGATTTTAGATACATGATGTTTTCATAACACTTGCTTCTCCGGTAGACTTTGAATTTGAGCCACTAGTGATCTCATATGAACATATTTTAAACCATTATTCAGCTCTGCACTCACAACTTACAAACAAAGCTAACAAAATCACAGACAGGGAAAGCCAGAATGTAGACACTTTAAGGTGCTGTCTCTCTCAAGGGAACACCTTGTGCCTGAATGTGACACACAAATCAGGAGCGGTTTGCTTTTTTGTGTGAAAGACAGAGCAGAGGAGACAGGGGGCTTCCTCTTACCTGCTGTCTCCGGGCTGCCACATAGTTAAGCTTCACCATCTCCTTCCCAAACTCCTTGAAGCGATTGGCCAGGTCCTGCTCATTGGTTGCATTCTTTACTCCCTCCAGGGCCTCCTCCACCTGTCACACAGACAAAGATTTGACTGGATTTTGTTGTGCAGAGAAATACATAAAAGCAAAAATATACATTTATTTTTGGTGGAAATATATCTATTTTTATTCCTGCATAATTGCAACCAGGTTTAAAAAAGACAATAACCATTTAATTGTGCTTTTTTCAGTGGGTCTCATTTCAGCAAGCTCCATCCCTGCTGTGCGTACAATCTGATTCCGAACTCTTTTATATCCCTAATGAAAGCGACGCACAATGGAATGGAAATGAGAGAAGAGAGAGAGATATAACTTTTAAGTGGCCTTTGATGGCAGGGCTTATACTGGCTTGAGTTAAGCCCCTCTGTGGGCCTCAAGAATGAAGCTTGAAAAAAGGACTCTGAATGTGTGTGTATGTTTGTGAGAGAGTGTGAGCGAATGAAGGTGCATGCAGGCCTGAGTTTGTTTCAGATTATACAAAATGCATATCATTCTTTCTAACATCATGTATTAACGTCTCCCTCAAAACACTGTGCCATTGTCAAAGTAAAGGAACAAGAAACCTGTGTTGTTCAGATGACTCTACAGTGGGAAGAGTATGTGTTTTTATTCACATCCGGGCACAATGCTATGATTTTAATACAGTACAATCTGATGTGTGTTCCCAGGATACTCCATACCTCATCTATATGCTAATGTGTGCAGAGGTTGTGAGAAAAGCATATATTGCTTCTGTGGACTACACACAGCAGCAGGAACATCTGACCACATCTTTAAGTACACTGCATATACAAGTCTTGTTTATACACTCAATACTACCACTTGCAAAAAGATTTCAGGAGTCATTTCAAAACATGTTGGGTATGTTAACATGAGTATCTGAAGAGTTCCAGCTCGCACTTCTGACTGCAATTCTAACACAACATAACTAACGAGCTGGCATGGCTTCATAACTCTGTAAGGTCAGAGGGCCATATCAACCGGCAAAAACACTGCTGAATGCTGTTGAAGAAGTACATTTCTTTTGGCAGAATATAATGTGATGATCGCACGTACAATTTTAAGGTGGGAGAGCAGCCTCATGACGTCAGCCATGTCAGCGAGGATGAGCAGGCGGGTGACAGCAGAGAGCAGGGCGCGGGCAGCCCTCACCATGGTGCCACGTTTCACAGAGGAGCAGGGGTCATCGGCAAACTCTGACGAAGCAATACGCATCGTCTCTCCTGCAATAGCAAAGGAAGAAAGACTGTAAGCTGGAGAGTGACATGATTCGTTTGACTTTAGAGTGGACAGTATATTACTATCTGTGTATGTGTGTTTGAGTGTCCATACTGTATGCACCAATTCTTTTTTATGAATAGAACAGTTGCAGGCAGGAAATTGGCAGGAAAACACAAAGAAACGTGGAAGAAAGTAAATGTGACACCTCTATTTATGTTAGACTATTATATATTGTTTAAGTTTATTGCAAAAATATCATGATCAAGTACATTATACTCTTTAACAGTTCTAATGTTAAAGCATATGAAATACTTGTTTTTTATATTTTTGAACATATGGTGTCTTCTATTTTTCCGGTTGAAGCTAAAGTGAGCTAATGTTGGGGATCAAATACACTGAGATGACTGATTGTTCCTTGAAATTGTGTGTGCACTGTGACACATATGTCACCCATTTGGGATCTCTACTAACTTCCCTCATCAGAGCTCATAAAACGTTTGTGTTTGTTCAGAAATAGTTGGCAAAGAACTTAACCTGAAGGAAGCCCCAGTATGCTCAAACCCACACAACTTCTGAGATTTAAGCAGCCTTTCAGAATAATGATGACGGCTGAGCTGTTTCCCTCCATAATGTGCTGCAAAGTGGTTTCGTTATGACCTCCCTTCACCCCCTTCACCTCAGGTCAAGTAACATTCTAGAAAGCATTAATTCTGCTATGTCTCTGAGCAGAACTCATCCCTCACAGCCTTAACACACTGCATACAAATGTTAAGTTATTGTTTTAATACATGTGTATCTTCATTTTAATCAGCAACACTGCCTTTATTCAGTGTTTATTGACAACTTAAAAAGTATATTAGGCTTATATCCAACAAAGCATTAGCGATAAAACAGGCTGTTTTCTAAATAAAGGTACAAGAGTTCCAACTGGGTCAGTAGCAAAGAAGCAGCAGGTCAACACAGTGCCAGCTCTTTTTGCATGAATTAAAGAATACTGAGAAAATAAAGCTCTTTGTTTATCTCACATACCTACCCAGCCTGGTTATGAGAGTTCAAATGTATTTCTAAAGGCAACCTAACTGGGCAACATCCCATGCTTGGTTACCAGGGCTGGTGGACTGAAAACATCACATGGGATGTGCACAGCCCAGGAGAAGACCGCTCATCGCAGAACATCATTGGTACCCATCTACCTCGCTCAGTAATAATGATAATAAAATTATCTATCTTGTACAATAATGTAAGGTGTATAAACTGCCCTGACACATTCTAACATACATATGCACAAACTGAAAAGGAAACACACACAAAGGCAAACAAGATAATGAATGCATATACACACTGTTGCTGGTAGTGTCATAAGTCTGTCTGGCCCATTGATGAGCCAGTGAAGAGTGACAGTACAAAGGGCCTGATTACTGAACCCCTCTGTGGTCTGAAATTAGCATTTATAATTTAATCATGACAAGATAAAGGGGTTTGGGATGATGAGGTCACAATGACAGAGGTCTGATGAGGTGATGACAGATTTAAGGCTGTTAAACAATTTACATTGACCTTAAATAGCATGCTGATGCCATTGGGCTGGTGATACATCTTGCTGCTGCTTAACATATTGTAAAAATGAGATAAGATGTGTTTCTCTATTCAGCAGACTCTAAAAGAATATATCTGGTCTTATAAGTCCTTCATGTAAAACAGTTTTACCTGATAACCTCACAGGTAATTATATCCAACCTAGCAAAAAAGTGGAGTGTAAAGTGAGAATGAAGAGGGTGCAGCCCACTTCTGTGCTGAAGAGCTTTGGAGCTCCGCCAAGTTCTCATAATGGCAATAAAAGTTTGGCAGATGTGGAGTGTTAACTTTCATCTGCTATTCTAGTGTCCTGGGACAGACAAGTTTTATACAAGGCCTTAATTCTTGCCATCAAAAGAATTAGAAAGGTCAAGAAATTTTTGCTTTTGCTGCAACCATTGGTCAAATAATCGATAAGTCCATTGAAAGAAAATTATTTGCCAAAAATGTTGATAGTCAATTAATAATTTAAGTATTTTTTCAAGCAAAAATGTCATTGCTGGTTCCAGTTTCTTAAATGTGATGATTTGCGACTTTTCATTGTAATTTCTGATAGTAAATGACGGAGTTTGGGTTTTGGAATGTAAGCTAGTTCAATGAAGCAATGTGAAGATGTCCCTTTTTGACATATTATATGGACGATTAATCAGTAAATCACTAAAATAATCAGCTGATGAATCTTGATGTAAATAGTTGCAGCCCACTTTGAACATTAACACAGATGCAAATGTGTGCTACAGTAGTTCAAACCATGCCCTAAAGTAAAAATAAATGTTTTTTAACACAGCCTTTCTTCGGTTATGGCTCACATGCCAAACAAGCAAAGAAGATTGATCTTGTCCTTCCTGATGTCAGCTGCATTGATGACCTGTGTGGCAACAGTCTATTTCATGCCTCAAAAGAGCTGTGTGCCAACGCAGTCGAGTCACTGTTCAACAGCACCGGCAGCCAAGTGGAGCTGACAGTGCAGGATGAGGAATACGGCTACAACACAACATACTGTGTGCCGAGCTCCATTTGCTCTTTCTGCTGATGTAGTTATTGAACAGGGAATCCAATTCCATCCTAGGGACAAACATTTGATTCACGTAAAGGCTCAGTGACTTGCACTCACACAGAGAGGAAACTTTGGAAAATGTGACATTGCCCCAAACGCTCCCAAAATGCTTGAGCATGATTTGTTGAGTTGCAGTCATGCAGAAGCTTAGTGGTAGGAGACATTTGAAATTTCCAAATTGTTGCTAATGAGAATGGGCATCTATAATGCCTTAAAATTCAGCAAGGATCCCCACCATCACAGACAGTCGAAGCTTTAACGATGCATGACTTTAGGGTAAACAACTCCAACATTAGGCTCATTACATTCATGAGGCTGCATGCTTCAAGTAAAGCCTAAATCTAATGGGTACTAATCTGTTATGTATAATAGATTTGCCTTGCCACACTTAACTCTAAAACTAAATCTAAAGTTGTGTAAAGGTCTGACTTGTTCAGACATCTGGCCCACGTCATACATTTTCTCCAAACAGTCCAGTTGTTATATCATTTACTCTCCCTCAGCAGCCTTCAACACATCAAAGAAAAGGTTTCCCCTACAGTATCTAGTAAATCATGTTCTGCTAGAATGATGTTGAGAACAGATCAAAGCAACAATATCTGTAATACCTGTATATGTTCAGTATATGGTCCAAACTGGTATTTACATGATTCAGAAAGCTGTATTAACATCTCAACATGACACATTTATCAACATCTCATTCACACCTTATACATGAATGTACCATGTCACACTTTTACATCGTACATTTTTCTTGTCAAACAATTAATAGAAACTTCTCACATTAGTTCCTATAACTGGACTGTTTAAGTGTGTGTTTGTCTGCCCAATAGGGCTATGTATTCTGGGGTCCATTCTCCATAGTGTGTCTGCTGTACTGTAATAACAGTGTCTGCACATTTTACTGACAACCTGACCTGAAAATTGCAAGCCTTAAACTTTAGAAAATTGTGGAATGGATGCAATTGAAGTAAATAAGAATGCTTCAAGAAGACATAAACTCGATTTCTTTAATTCATGTGTCACATGGAAATGTTCATTATCCGCCACTTTCCTAATTACCTTAGCCAAGAAGGTTGTGTTGTCACCCATGTCCATTTGTTGGTTGGTTAGATTTTTTACCACTCTCTTATACATTGGGAGAGGGCAATTGACAGTTCAGTTAATTTCTCTGAGAATTATAAATTAATCATGATGGAAAAAAAATCAGGTGTGCTTAAGTGGCTGGTATCAATAAGCCAGTCTAATTTGATGCAGATCCTAAATCAGCCCTTAACTGTCGGATGGCGCTCTAGAAAGTTTAGAAAACAACCCAAAGTCATTTACCATGGTTTACTTTAGAAATTATGTGTCCGTTAGTGTTCTATGAAGGAGAATAATAAAATATATATAATAATTAAATGATAATATTGCTGAGGGAGAGGAGGAATTACTGTCTGGAGTTGAATGACAAGGATATTGCAAGGTGACAGCGTGGGTATAAAGCCACGCAAATATATCACACAACTAATGTGATTGTAAACGTGAATATGAACATTCAACAAGCTCACCTTGTTTACGAACATCCTCCACAGCAGCAATGAGCTCCTCCTTGAGGTCCTGGCTGTCTTTGGCAATCTGCTCCCCCTTTTCCAGAAAGTTCTGGGTAGCCTGTTCCACAGATACTGCCAGGACATGGGCCTTCTTGGAGCGCCCCTTCTTCTTACTGGATGGCCCTTTGTTGCTGGTGTTCACCAGGGTAGTTACCTAAGAAGGAGGAAAGGTAATTACAGTCGGTTGAATACCATACAGTATGTCAAATAAGGGTGAAAAATGATAGCTTGCTCTTGGTGCTGGTGTTGGATGGTGTTGTATAACAATTTTTTTTAAAATGCTCCAAATCTATAACTGGTTGCATGCTTTGCTAATGTCAGCAACTGACAGTGAATCGACAAATCATTATTGTGAGATATCATAAGATAAATATGATATCTTTGTAATACTGACAGATGCAATGAGCTGTCTCTAGCTGTTACCCAGCAAAGATCAATTTTAACCAATATCCTACTTTCATTCCTTTTTTTGGTAGATGTACATTCCATTAGAATGATGGGAGAATATTCTGTCCTAGTTTTGGAATGAAAAGTGAAACAACCTTAGAAAAACCCTTTTAACTACAGTGACAAATAGCCATGTCTTTATCCATAATGTGGGCTTCCACAACTGTAATGAGGCAATTCATTCTGAATGCTATCACAGCTACAGAAACATGCACAATTGTACATAGCATTAATCAGGTACATTGCCTCATCTTAGACAGGACCCACTGAAAATACTTAGCCCTCAGCTTCAGTAGGCGTCAGTGCTGGAAACTACAGCCAGTACATCAGTGACTGAAATGAACCTTAGGCAACAATTTCCTTGATCTCAGTTCTTTCGGAGAGGCAACACTGCACAGAATCAATGGGATGATGTGTTACTGAACCCAACAGAATGAACTTGAGGTCTAACTGGGAAAAGTCAGCATTTTGCCAAAGTATATTTTGTCAGAAAGTGTATTGCGATATTTCCATTAGAAAGCTTCTAGTACTGTAAAGAAGCAATACTGTATTGGACTATATAGCCATTGATTTCTCCCTACAGCAGACAGTCAGTCAAGAAGATGAAATGCAGAGAGATATGTTCAGAGATCATTTTCTCTTAAGCTTACATACATCTGACTTCATTTTTGCAACCAGTGGAGTCACCTCCTGCCAGGCATTAGAAAGGACGTGGATCTCAGCTGCTTTTACACTGGCTTCTATGGTTGGTTCATGTTATTGCATGTGTAGATGAAGTGGCATTGTTCAAGGGCCACAAAAATAAAGAGCCTGTTTCAGACGAGCACTTTGCCTTAAAGAAGTTACAAAATCAAGAGGAACAAGCATCCTCACTAAAAGCTAAAAAGCTTTTAACTAATCAGCCATCACAAACTTCATTCGGGAAGATGCAAGCCTGAAAAAAATCTGAGAAATATCTATTGCAAATAGCACTTGGAGAGCAACACACACTGTGCAAGTATGTTTAGTTAATCCTTCTTTTACAGACATGCTGTGAGAAAAATAAAAGTGGTTTGAAACCATCCATATTAATTATACCGTATTGAGCTATAATTAAAGTGTCATTATCATCAGACAGAAATGTTCTGAAAAAGAATGTCTGTGTTTGCAAGTAATTTAGGGAAAAAAACAACACATTAAGCTCACTCAGCCTACGGGACAGACAACAGCAGAGCAAAAATCACTTTCCACCGGTCAATTATTAATTTAAGAGTGGAATTATTTCTTAAACTTGTACGTCCGTTACACTGTTGATGGACATAATGACACATGTCTGTCTAAAGCCTGTAAGGAGGCACGTGGAAAGAATTGCTCATTAAACCTTACAATCAGACTTTGCTGTGGGAGTACATATCTTACTTCAGCTGAAAATGCACAATGGGGTGACATGATTCATTTTCTGGAATATATCAGAGGCTTTCACTTTGAGAAGGTGCTAAGAGCAAAGTTATGTCCTTTCTTTGCTGCATTACTTTAGGGATTCTAGACTGGAATAAAAAACTTTAATGATGTATGTCCGTGCTCCTGATGGATCAAGGAAAAGCAGAGCTGATATAAAACTAAGTAACTTTTTTCGGTCATAATCCTTTTATAAGTGTTTTTTAATTCATGATTTAAGGCCACTATTTTTAGAAAATCTGTATTCAAAGCTGCCCTGAGAACCAACTTTGAAACATCTGTTTACCATCATCTCATCTGCCTGACATCACCTTACACAGCTGAACGAGTGCTCATTATGAAGTGCAACGGTGTGTGTTTCTTTCAATCTAAGTTTGTTAAATCAATAACTCATCATTATATTTACACATGAAAGCGCACACAAACCTGTGCACACAAATTCCCCTCTGCCACACGCACACACTCAGATGCTGGCTGCCCACATAAAGGCGTAGATCTGCCACCACCAACAGACAAGCTGACAAACAAGCACAATCAATAAAACACAAATAAAGGCAACATTTTTTTATTTTTTCATGTTCTACCTCACAGACCGCATTACTAATTGCTGTTATTGTTGTTTAGCATAAACTTAACAGTGCACTGGTGTGCCCCGGGTGATCCAAAATCAGCTAGTGATGCAGAAAAGAAATTTCCATCAGTGCAGATCTTTAATCGTTACAAATGTTTTATACTGTATGACTAATTAACATGGCCATTATATTGCTCCAAACCCCCAGACAGTAATTTCTGGCTTACTGCAGATTCTTGAATTTTTATACATCTAGTATGCAGGAAAGCAAATATAAATTTCTGATTGGCTATCAAGGGTCTTTTCATAGTAATTCACCACAAATATATGCAGCTGGTCAAGAGTTTAGGAACTTATCTAAGTCACTGACTTAGACCTAACTGTTTTGGTAAAAACGACCTTTATCTCGTTACCCATTTTCTCTTGTGAATTCCAGACTATCATGTTAACAAAGTAATACATAACACAACAGGAGGCTGGAGAGGAGGAACAGAACTCTTCTGAAAAGGTGACTAATTTCCCGATGATATCAGCACTACATGTATTCGGATGTGTCTGCAATACCAACAAAACAAGCAAACGGAAGAGTACGAAGCAGCTACTCAAAGTCACCTTCATCAACGTCATAATCATGCCCACTTGCTCGTTGTCAGTTCTTTGAACAATGATCTGCTCTATTGACACAAGGGCTCTACTGAACTAAAACGCAATAAAAAAAGCCCTCATTTAAGAAACAATGGATGAGCTCTCATCATGGCATTCTTCAGCTCAACATCAAAATACTTTGTTTTGTATTGTCACCTGCCTAACTCTTGCTAAAGTGCCCTTTACAGCTGTGTATAGACAGTTTAATTGCGGTGCAGAACAATAACATACACATAATCTGTGTGTGGTTGGAAGTTTGATATGTTCTCCACAGTGATTATGCTAATTCATAAAGTCCCATTAAGGTTCATTGTTTAGAAGTGGTGAATGGGGAGGCCATGGAGGGCTTCTGGCTTCATCGCGGTGATAATGAAAACATAATTCAATTTGTTTAGGGCTGTGCACGTTGGCAAAAATGTCACGTGTAGAATGCAAGTGTTTGCACCTGGTTCTTTAAAACTGCATTATATTCTTTAGCAGTACTTCAGTCAAGCAGAGCAATAATTGGAGCTAATGACATCCCTAAGTTGGCTGCCCATGCCATTACAAAGTAGATGCGCTGCCAACAGCTGGCAAGGGACACTGTGGATTAGAGGCAGCAATGTAAATACGTCGGTAGGAATAGGGACGACAGATCAATCACCCAACTACAACTGTTTTCAATTGGTTGATTTTAATTGTTCTGTGTCGACTATACCAGCTCACGGGAGGGGTTACCTGATTACCTGGTGTGAGGGTTTTTTTTTAAATACCCACGTATTATCATTTTATTTCTGTAAATAAAAAGAAGATCCAGGTGGTAATTCCATTCTCTACAGTCCCAGAGCTTCTCTGGTTGTAATTTTGTGGCACATAAATGTATCACAGACGAAAGAGGAACTGCAACATCTGCTACTGTCTTCAGATATTTTTGCTTAGAGAGTAGAAGTCAAGTCTTTAGCTTTTCTCTTTTATCTTGGCTCAACCTTGGAGTTAATAAGATCTTTAACTTAACTACTTAATATCATGTATTCTCTTCAACGGAACAACAGGCAAGAACATGGGCGTTAGAGTTATGAGGCTGCATGATTCATCTGCACTTCAAATGCATATCTAATCATTATACCAGGTCCCGGCTGTATAACCCTAAGAGATTAGGCTACTGCATGTGTCATGTAGCTTTTCCACAGGGATTGAGTCAGTAAAGACAAAGTTGGTTGACACTGCGTATTGCAAAAGCAGCTATCATTTATTTCAATTATTTGTGCTGTCCCTACTGAGACATAAAAAATGCCTGTTAGGTTTCATGACAATGAAGTATTTAAGATTGCTGGCCTGAAGTGGACTAATAGAAATGCACTTGAAATTTAGGATCCAATAATTCAGTCTTTTTTCATAGCTATAGGTGCTTTCAACTAGGCCTGCACAATATGAGAAAAAACCTGCAGTGTGTGATAACATTGCTCAATATTGTGATGACAACATGAAGATGAAAATAAATTTAAAAAACTGATGTGCTGATTAGCTGACAGCTAGCTGGGGCTTTATCTCATCGGCCAAATGTTGTGAATGCATGGCCTATGTACTGTATCCACAGCTCCATGTGACAGGTTAAATGTTTGCATGCCAAGTGTGAATGCATGGTGTCTGTATATAAAATGATAGTTCTTTTAGTTATTCTTCTTTTGGTGTTTATTGTGCATGTTCATATTATAATGACGATAAAAATAGTGTATTAGTGAGCACTCATTTCAGCTGGCAATGAACATAAGCCACTATTGTGGCAGTGTTGTGAGTGTTATTTTAGAATTTAACTTAATTCTTTTCCATAGGGCTTTACATGATCTTGTCAACCCTAATATAAAGCATGGTACTACCTCAGATTAAAGAACTGGCCATACTTTTTGGAGACAGATAAGTTGAAAGGATCTAACACAGACAAGCTGAGTTAAGGGGCTATACAGGCTGCTGCGTACATCCGGAAGCATAGCCAGAGAACTAATTTAAAGGACTTACATAAACAAGCAGCAGAGTTTACACTGATTAGATGAAGCGTGGAAATCAGATTTAACAAACATCCCTGGGAGGGACAAACATTGAGGGAGGAAAGGCATTGCTTTAGTTTCAGGCTGAACGACATTCCATTTTGAGGTCCTCAGACACTGCATCTTTTTTACTATGGTTGCTGAGGCATCCAAGTTTATTCACTGTCACTTTCACAGAGACATGGCATGTGACAAATAGCCTGGCTGTTTAACTTTTGAAACATATTCGGCACTGACAGCCATCAAGTTCACACGCAGCCTATCAAGAAAACAGGGAACAAATGCTGCAACATGATGTAACATTGCTTACATTGCAAGTAATGAGTATGCTTGAAAGATAATAGCAATACCCAACAAACAGACACACACACTGACAAACTTCTAACACAGCGATGCCACTTTAAAAATACAGGGAAAATGTCAATGACGTGACGTGCAATTTTGATGTCCAAAGCACATTTATGGAGTAAAAACACAAAAAATTTTAATAAAAACCACATTAATTCAATCTATTAATATCTGCTTATCTAATGATAGGAACATATATTGAGGGTTTTATAAAGTTTAAGAGTTATTAGACACAATTGTCACAAAATGTCATACCGGATAACTGTCCGGACCTCACGGTGAAATGCAAAAAAGCTTCAAAATAGTTGAAAAGAAAATAAATTAAAAAATCTCTGCCCCTGGCATTATTGTATGAGTGTTGCCTTTGATACATGAAAATGTTACAAAAAAATTAGACATCCAGTGGATTCTTATGCTTTTGACCAACTCGTCCCAAAACTGGTATGTCAGCCAATGTCATCCGGGATAACAAGCAATCTGGAGCAAATTTATGGGGCATTATGGGGCACACATTATCAGACAGAAAGTTAGGCCATCAGGAAGACCCGAAAGGACCCCAAAACAATGGTGAAAGGTTAATAAGTCTCTCTTAAAATGTGCTTTATTTACTCTTTTCAGTCACTGGTACACTATGTTGTAAAATCCTGTGTCATATGGGATAACGCTAAAAAACATATATAATGTTGATTTTATGCAAATTTGTTTGTTTTATGTGAAATTATATACTTTAATGTTGAGGGTCAAGTTTCCAGATTTCTGTAGGTAGCCAAAACAACTGCCTGATTGAGTTTCAAATGGAGTTTCGTCATACTGGATAACGATTTTGTCATATAGGATAACAGTTATTTTCTGTTACCCCACAGTGTCATCTGTTATACAGAATGACACATATTTGACAGTACTGTTTTATGCTTTTATTTGTATAATTTCCATTCTTATTGTGATATTAACACATTATTATGCACATTTAAATTTATTGCTGGCATATTATATTTTAATAATGGTATTTTTAAGCAATGAATATAACAAGACCAAGGACGTGCACGTCGCCCGGATCGGCGTCACCGGGGCCCCACCCTGGAGCCAGGCCTGGGGTTGGGGCTCGCAGGCGAGCGCCTGGTGGCCGGGTCTCTGCCCACGGGACCCGGCCGGGCGCAGCCCGAACGAGCAACGTGGGCCCGCCCTCCCGTGGGCTCACCACTCGCGGGAGGGTTCAGAAGGGGCCGGTGCAGAGGGATATGGGTGGCGGTCGTGGGCGGGGGCCCCGGCGGCCCAATCCCCGGATGGTGACTCTAGCCATGGGGACATGGAATGTCACCTCACTGGGGGGGAAAGAGCCTGAGCTGGTGCGGGAGGTTGAGCGGTACCGGCTAGAAATAGTCGGGCTCACCTCCACGCACAGCCTGGGCTCTGGAACCCAACTCCTTGAGAGAGGCTGGACTCTCTTCTACTCTGGAGTTGCCCGCGGCGAGAGGCGGCGAGCTGGTGTGGGCTTGCTTATAGCACCCCAGCTCAGCCGCCATGTGTTGGAGTTCTCCCCGGTGAACGAGAGGGTCGTTTCCCTGTGCCTTCGGGTCGGGGATAGGACTCTCACCGTTGTCTCGGCTTATGGGCCGAACAGCGGTGCAGAGTACCCGGCCTTCTTGGAGTCCCTGGGAGGGGTACTGGAGAGTGCTCCAACCGGGGACTCCGTCGTTCTCCTGGGGGACTTCAACGCCCACGTGGGCGATGACAGTGTTACCTGGAGGGGTGTGATTGGGAGGAACGGCCTCCCCGATCTGAACCCGAGTGGTGTTTTGTTACTTGACTTCTGTGCTAGTCACAGTTTGTCCATAACAAACACCATGTTCAAGCATAAGGGTGTCCATATGTGCACGTGGCACCAGGACACCCTAGGCCGGAGATCAATGATCGACTTTGTGGTCGTGTCATCTGACCTCCGGCCGTATGTCTTGGACACTCGGGTGAAGAGAGGGGCTGAGCTGTCAACTGATCATCATCTGGTGGTGAGTTGGATCCGCTGGCGGGGGAGGAAGCTGGACAGACCTGGCAGACCCAAACGTATCGTGAGGGTCTGCTGGGAACGTCTGGCAGAACCCTCTGCCAGGGAGATCTTTAACTCCCACCTCCGGGAGAGCTTTGACCAGATCCCGAGGGAGGCTGGGGACATTGAGTCCGAATGGACCATGTTCTCCACCTCCATTGTTGACGCGGCTGTCCGGAGCTGTGGCCGTAAGGTCTCCGGTGCCTGTCACGGCGGCAATCCCCGAACCCGGTGGTGGACCCCGGAAGTAAGGGTTGCTGTCAAGCTGAAGAAGGAGTCCTTCCGGGCCTGGCTGGCCCGGGGGACTCCTGAGGCAGCTGACGGGTACCGGCAGGCCAAGCGTGCGGCAGCACGGGCAGTCTCGGAAGCAAAAACTCGGGTCTGGGAAGAGTTCGGGGAGGCCATGGAGGAGGACTACCGGTCGGCCTCGAAGAAATTCTGGCAAACCATCCGGCGCCTCAGGAAGGGGAAGCAGTCCCCCACCAACACTGTTTACAGTGGAGGTGGGGAGCTGTTGACCTCGACTGGGGACATCGTCGGGCGGTGGAAGGAATACTTCGAGGATCTCCTCAATCCCGCTGACACGCCTTCCATAGAGGAAGCAGAGGCTGGGGACTCAGAGGTTGACCCATCCATCACCCAAGCCGAAGTCACTGAGGTAGTCCGTAAGCTCCTCAGTGGCAAAGCACCGGGGGTGGATGAGATCCGCCCTGAGTACCTCAAGTCTCTGGATGTTGTGGGGCTGTCTTGGCTGACACGTCTCTGCAGCATCGCGTGGCAGTCGGGGACAGTGCCTCTGGACTGGCAGACCGGGGTGGTGGTCCCCCTATTTAAAAAGGGGGACCGGAGGGTGTGTTCCAACTATCGGGGGATCACACTCCTCAGCCTCCCCGGGAAAGTCTATTCCAGGGTACTGGAGAGGAGAATTCGGCCGATAGTCGAACCTCGGATCCAGGAGGAACAATGCGGTTTTCGTCCTGGCCGTGGAACACTGGACCAGCTCTATACCCTCCACAGGGTGCTCGAGGGTTCATGGGAGTTTGCCCAACCAGTCCACATGTGTTTTGTGGACTTGGAGAAGGCATTCGACCGTGTCCCTCGTGGCATACTGTGGGGGGTGCTCCGGGAGTACGGGGTCGGGGGCCCTCTGTTAAGGGCCGTACGGTCCCTGTACTGCCGGAGCAGGAGCTTGGTTCGCATTGCCGGCAGTAAGTCAGACCTGTTCCCAGTACATGTTGGACTCCGGCAGGGCTGCCCTTTGTCACCGGTTCTGTTCATTACTTTTATGGACAGAATTTCTAGGCGCAGCCACGGGCCGGAGGGGATCTGGTTCGGGAGCCAATGGATCTCATCTCTGCTTTTCGCGGATGATGTGGTCTTGTTGGCTCCTTCGAGCCAGGACCTCCAGCATGTCCTGGGGCGGTTTGCAGCCGACTGCGAAGCGGCTGGGATGAAGATCAGCACCTCCAAATCCGAGGCCATGGTTCTCGACCGGAAAAAGGTGGCCTGCTCCCTCCAGGTGGGAGGAGAGTTCCTGCCTCAAGTGGAGGAGTTTAAGTATCTTGGGGTCTTGTTCACGAGTGAGGGAAGGATGGAGCGTGAGATTGACAGACGGATCGGTGCAGCGGCCGCAGTAATGCGGTCTTTGTATCGGTCCGTCGTGGTGAAGAGAGAGCTGAGCCGAAAGGCGAAGCTCTCGATTTACCAGTCAATCTACGTTCCGACCCTCACCTATGGCCATGAACTTTGGGTCATGACCGAAAGAATAAGATCCCGGACACAAGCGGCCGAAATGAGTTTCCTCCGCAGGGTGGCAGGGCGCTCCCTTAGAGATAGGGTGAAGAGCTCTGTCACCCGGGAGGAGCTCAGAGTAGAGCCGCTGCTCATCCACATCGAGAGGAGCCAGCTGAGGTGGCTCGGGCATCTGTTTCGGATGCCCCCGGGACGCCTCCCTCGGGAGGTGTTCCTGGCATGTCCCTCCGGGAGGAGACCCCGAGGAAGACCCAGGACACGCTGGTGTGACTATGTCGCCCAGCTGGCCTGGGAACGCCTTGGGGTCCTCCCGGAAGAGCTGGAGGCAGTGTCCGGGGAGAGGGAAGTCTGGGTGTCCCTGCTCAGGCAGCTGCCCCCGCGACCCGGCCCCGGATAAGCGGATGAAAATGGATGGATGGATGGATTTTTAAGCACTTTTTAGTATTTGAACACTTTAAATTGCTTAAAGTTTTTAAAATATGTTATGTGTCCCTGAGTCGACTGTCCCACTGTTACTCTGATGTAAACATGGATTATTGATGAACATCAATAATATTTAAGTTGTGTAAAGATGACATTTCAAGTGGAAACATTAGGTGTCATACCGGGTAACGATTTCAGTCAGGTGGGATAACGCTGATTAAAATGCCTTAAAATGCATAATTTCATTTTATGGAGTTGAGAAAACAATAATAGTATGATGCCAAGTACTGTTAAGGATTTTGCAGATTGAATCACTTTGTAGCATTAAAATGTAGGTGAGAACTTGATTAAGTAGGGTCATGTCTATAGCAAACACATTATAATGAAAAAAAGGAATTGTCTAAGTTTCATTTCCTGAGCTTTAAATATTGGTAACTGTCTTACTTTACATATTTATGAAGCATTATTGACTTTAAAAGTTCTAATATAATAATATTTTGAAAATTCATTAACGTTATCCAGTAGGACATTTTTGACTGGTGTCATCAAATAACTCTAAATTAAAACACATAAAATACATTTTTTGAAAATGAAATTTTAAAAATGAGTACATAACATCCTCATAAAAGGTAAAAACTACATTGATCTCAGTTTTAACCTATTTACATTTTTGGTCAACTTAAAACCTTATTCGTCACTGAATGCGTAATTTGTAAGAATTTGTACAATGTATTATGTAGATGGCAGAATTTTGTGATGTCAGAAGTCCTTTATGAAGTACAGATAAAAAAATAAATTAAATCTATTATCTATTTATAATCTAAATGTGATACTGGATAACCATCTGGAGCCCAAGGTGAATCGCAAAAAAGCTTGAAAAAGAGGGTTGAAAAGCAAATAAAAAATGAAAACTCTTCCACAGGCATTACTGTATGAGTGTTGCCAAATGTATACTTATTACACAAATATATGACATCCAGTTCAGTGTGATACTTCAGAACAATTTGTCCCAAGACTGGCAGTCAGCCAATGCCATCAGTAATAACAAGCAATTCGGAGCAATTTTATGGACCACTTTATTTTGCCACATTATCTGACAGGATGTTACACAATGAGGAAACCCCTAAAGGGTCTCCGAAAGGGTAATAAGTCTCTCTTAAAATGTGTTTAATCTACCCATTTCAGTCACTGGTACACTACGTATGTAGTAAAATCTGTTTAATCTTGTTGTCATACAAATGTGTGCATGTATGTTTTCAAGATTTTACAGATTTCCCCGAAACTTAAATGGGGGATGGGTTACCGTCCAGAATAGACCCCAGATCCAGAATTCTGTCTCTCACTTTTTTTTAATATTTTTATTTTTATAAATTTTGAAGTTTACTTTTCTTCGACTGGCTGACTGATCATTCAAAAAAAATGACACCTGTACTGCAGTGAACTAAATCATCTGTGAGATGTCAGACACAGTCCTTTACTTACATTACTCCCCCTCTATGGGCACATGTGGCCATTACAGGGGTGAGCAGTATAAGATCAAACCTGTTCTACACACACAAGGCATACAGCCTCAAAGAGCAGTGAAATGATAAATGGTGTCATAAAGCTATTTTTGCATGTCTTGACTTCAAAACAGAAAACAGAAGCCTTCAGTACCTATTGCAAATACAAAAACAGAAAAAAGAACTGAGCACACAGCCTAATCAAACAGTTCCCCCAGGGAAGCAGGTAGGAACAAAAGTAGTTTGCAAAAAGAAATGACGCGGGCCACAGTAATGTTTGCCCGGTGCATCCAAATGCGGCCTTCTACAAAACAAAACAGATTCAGCGTCTTGGCAAGGCAGCCTTGCCCTTTTCTGCCAGCTGGTAATTGGCCCTGGGCAAGCCCATTTATCGTGTGTATTAGCAGCACTGCTTGGATTTTATGCAAGACCACACTGGGGTTATTTCCATACAGCCACAAGTTATGTCATACTCAAGCCTTTGCCTCAACCACTCAGGCAAGCTTTACTATGTGGACTACGGTGACAGAATATATACTGTATAGAACCATGTTTCATAACTTTACCTTACAAATAATGAGTGTTCTTGGATATTTGATGGTGCACCAAATTCTCTTTAATTCCACTACATCACCACCCAGAAATGTTGAAAGAAAAAAAAGCAAAGAATAGAAGCCCAGGCTCAACAAGAGCACACATCAGTTCTATCAGGACTCATGAGTGCATGAATGAGTCAACTTATTTGCCATTATTACTGTAAGCCAATTATACAATTGCTTACAGTAAGCACATAAAAATATAAGCTGTGAGCACAATCTTAACGATAGCAGGAAGAATAAAATGTTAAGGTCTTATCAGCAGATTTAGAATGATATAATTGGACATACATTAGTGTTGACAAAAGAGTAACAGGGAGTAAGAGGGATAAGAGTATATAGAGTAAGAGGGATAGAGACATGAGTGTGAGCTGTCTGGACAGATGCTGCAACAGTATAAAATATTTAATTCTTAGCTGGCTAAAGAGGGAGACTCTTGTCTGGTTGTGTTCTGCCTGATAAGGAGAGAATTAAAATGTATATGTGAATACTTCTTGATGGTGAAAAGAGACACATGGAACCGTTTGGCTCATTATGTTGTTATGTGCTGACCACAGGGGTCCTCCGCTCAGTAATATCAGTAAATGGTGTATTTGCAACATGCTGCATAACACACAGTGGTTCTCCAGGGGCAAGATGTAAACACAATAAGTATGCATACAAATACAATTATGCCATTGCATTTTCCACACATTAATTGTTATTTATTTGCATACTTCTTGCCTGCCATGTGAACACAAGGTTTTTCCAGAGCACAGCAAGATATGGGAGAGTAGACGAATATAGTAGTGAGAGACCAAATCATTCATTATTCAATTATCATTTATCCCTCACTAGAAAAAGTATAAACAGAATGTTTTATGAGCTCATTTTCGTTTAATGAGCACTACTTGTGCCACAAACAACACCGTGTGTAATAACCTTGCATAAGGATGGCAGCTAGGGTGATGCTGGAGGGACTGGTAAAATTGTGCTTACTCTTTTTTTTTTTTTTTTCCTTACTGAGACACTGGAGCAGAAATATGCAATCTTAAACGCAGACACTGGTTCAAGCATGTGTCTACAGTCATTTATAGCTTTTTTTCAGTGGAGGTGCAATTCAGGCTCACGCATGCACGCACATAATCATAGAATAAGTATGACTTATATAACCAAACAATGTGTATGCACGGCTTTATAACTCTAATGAGTGCACACAGATTTCTTCTTCCATGCAGAGTTTCAGTCTTGAATCAACACTGTTTAATGTAGCTGTCCACATGTGTTAACCCTATAGGATAACTACTGCTCCTGCTATGTAGGCTAATAATGTTAAAGTAACAGTAAATTACACTGATAAAAAAAAAAAAAAATCTATAACAACTGCAAGCTGAACAGACTCTGCACGTGTCATGCTGCCAACTACAAATTAACATGTCCAGCCACATATTGGCATGGCCAATGTTGAACAAAATGCATGTGGACAGCTGATACTGTGAATAACGGATATTTTTGGGGTCAGTTCTCTCCCCTAGGAACATTTCAAGATGTTCCCAAGGATTGATTGCACAAGGAATGAGACACATGCAATGAGCACAGAGAGACATCAAGACACGGTCACTGGGCAAAGAAGACGCAGGACAGCAGAGGCACAATGAGGACAAATCCACAAAGATTGCTTGGCCTTTCTAAAGCAGACATAAGAATACACTTGCACAGGAATCTCATGCAGATTTAGGTGAGAGGAAATATGATAATCTAGAAACAGAAAAGGGGAAAATCTATATACAATCGATGTCTTGCCTTGTTAGCAACATATGATGTATGATGATGCATTACAATATTTATTTTCGTTTTACTTTTGTTATGGACAATTAAAATATATAGCTAGCCATAGCAATGTCAACAGTCAGCCAAGACAGAGTACTTCTCACGTCAGACATTTGTCCTATCCTGAATTAATAGTGCGACACTGTAAATTCTTCAAACACATGGTGGAGAAACAAGCTTAGCTGGATTCATCCAGTTTGCACCACCAATGCTAGCCATTTCCCATCCTCCACTCAGTCTGACTCCATTTATTTCTCACACCTTTGTCATCAGCAGTCATGTCCTTGCCAGAATTCATTAATTCAACCAGCTCTTCTAAATCCTACTCAAGTATGCAGGATTTTGAACTTCAACTCAGATCTGAAACCTCACTGCTGATTGGATAACACATATTTGGGCATCATTGCATGCTGATATGTTGTGCTGGAACGATACTGGAAAAAGTGTACCCCATGCAAAAACAGCCCAGTTGTTACCACAGAATTTGCAAACAGATTTTATTTATGTATAATGGATTTACACAAGAAATCCAGTTTATTGTTGCACAACCTTCAGCCCTTTACTATTTTAATCTCAATTCCCAAAAAGTTGGGATGCTGTGTAAAAAATTACAAATTAACTGTTTTTACCAATAACAATGTTTACAATCTTGTGTTTCACAAAGTGCTGAACACCTGAGTCCTGTTAACGTTTGACCTGTTTACCTGTAAAATATTCAAACAGTTGTTTTGTTATCATTCCAAGGGTTTTGTTGACCCTGTCCCAACTTGTTTGAAGTGTGTTGCCGGCATCCTATTCAGCAAAAGCATATGTTTAAAAAAATTAATTAAGTTGATGAGGTAAAACATTACAATATATTAAGTTTGTACTGTATTCAGTTGATAATATGTCAAAAAGGATTAGCATAGTATAACTTTCTGCTATATTCAAATTTTACAAAGAATCCCAACTTTTTTTTAATCATGGTTGAAACATAATCAAACTATGTTGTATTTTTTTTTTCTTTCTTAAAAGCAATGACATATCAAGCATTTATTGAGATAGGAAACAGTTAACAGGTAGGCTACTACATAAGTGATTATACTGCAGCTGTGGTGAGGCTAACCTTTCCCTCAGGCCTAAGGAGTTGTTGTGCCTTGCCCTCCCATTTTATTGCTGATCAATAGTATTAAATGCCATGCGGCCTTTCCTCTCTAGAGCCCCGGCCAGTAGACTCTCCACTCGGTAGTAAATCCCTGTGGCTCTGCGTAGCCATTCAATTTTCCGCCTTCAGCCTCTGCGACTTGCATCTAACGGATGAGTGATGCACTTTAACTGTTGAACATTAGGGAAAGGTAAGTGCATGTGCGTGCACGTGTATCCAACACATCCATATGCAGCTCCTGAGAGATTCTGTTAACCTTTTGCACCTCCTACAGTTAGTAATATCCATAACATTCCATCTTAAATAATTGATGAATCCGCTTATGCCCATGTGTAAAGTGCATAATGTGTGCAAAATCTCAGGGGACAAAAGCAAGAAGGCGTTCTCTTCATTTTTCCAAGTGAGCGAATCAGTCATCTAGCTGTGAGAGGGACAATATAGAAACCAGTTTTCACAAGGTGGCCTACTGTGATGGCTTCAGGCCATGTTACACATGGGGTGTTCACCAAGTGTGTCACAGTAGACACAACATACACTACTGAGTGTCTAATCCCCACCAAACTGTACATCACTTTGCACATTTGCTACATACTGAAGACAAATAAACATGCATATGGAGACAACTGCACAAACTGGCATTGTACATTTGCAGGTAAGAAAATATGCAAAAATACTTTATATTGATATGTTTTCCTGAAAACGTTAACTGTGCAGTCCTACCTAAGAATCCTGCAGAGCTGCATTATGTTACACTAAAGACTGTGCACACTTTCTCATACCTTGTCATTTAAAATATCTTTTGAAGTTAACAAGTGCTGAAGTGCAAAGCAGTCAGGATTAGTGAGCATTAGAATTAGTACCTGAATGGGTTTTTGGGTAGCGAGGAGGAAGGGTTTTAGCTGGAAGTGTCACATAGCAGGGGTGTCAAGCTCTGACATTCTCAACCACTGTATGCAGCATGCTCCCTGGCAACAATATCCTCAGAAAAACCTCCTGGAGGCATGCTCAGTATTAAAGGCTAGAGGTGAATGTTGGAATGGAACTGTGTCTTACAATGAAGGATGAGAAGGAAAAGATGAATATGAATTAGTAAAACATTGGACTAGATTTTAAGCAACTTCACCCAACTATCAGCTTTATGTTCAGTTTTTCCTTTAGTAATTTTAAACATACAGTACAAATCACATATTTTAGGTCTCACAGTATTTTAAGTTAAAACATTCATGGAATGTATCAAATAGTGGCAACAAGATTCAGTGGGAAAGCAGAGCCAGTGTAATTAGTGGTGTTATCTACAGTAATGATTCTCACATTTTGAAAGGTGAACTTCTAAGAACAGCATTCATTCATTCTGCTCTGAGAGTGGAAAAGACTTTCAGGCTTCCCATAATATTTCCTCATTAGTAACCCTCTTAGCCCATGTTCCTATACGCTGTTTGATCCTCCCACTCCTTCATTATCATTCTCACAGATGTCTTTTTGCTATCATTGTGGTTACGTAATTCATTTTGAAACATGACAGGACAATTTTTTGATACACAGTTGATAAGAATTAGACAGAGCAGGTCCATAAGTTCTAATAAGCAGCACTTTTCAGGTGAGTATGCTTTAAACCACTTGATGTTTTGTAAGAAAGATTTTGCACCCATTTGAAAATCACTGCAAAAAGCAAGAGCTAAACTCTGGAACCACATAAGAGCTGGAGGACATTGTTGTCTGTAGAGAGAATTGTGAGCATACCTACATAAACATGGGAGAGAAAATAAAATAAAACCAACTGGATGCCCAGAAATGAGAATGTACCTAAAAATAGAATTCATTTAGAATGGGAAAAAGTCTATGGTAAAGTGGTCTAAGAAAAACAAGGGCAGCATTAAGCGACTGGGTTTTGAAATCAATACAACACTGGCCAATTAAAACATTTCAGTAACAATGTATTATTTTTAACTAGCAAACTTTCCCCCTCTACTTAAAATATATATTAAGGATACTGAAAGTTTTGTTAAAATTGGGTATTTCTTTGGAACACATGCCAATGAGTCCTCATTTGACTTTTTTTGCATGATATGCCTTGAGGTTTTCACATAATCTTCACAACAAATAGCAGCATATATGTCATCTGAGAGGCAGTTCACTTCAAAGACAAACCACATAAAAGATTTCTCGAATCTCATTCTGAAATGGCTTCAAGTGTGAGAAAAAAGAAATCACTGAAGCCAGCCACTGAAAATACGGCTTCAAGGACTGTGTGTGAATAGAACAGTACCATGAGGTTAGAACTTTGAATAGCATGATACAGTAGTAGCAACAGAGGACGTGTATACTTACAGTAAACTGTGCACCGCATTATGCAATGTAGGGCTGGGCTAAATGGCCTTTTACTAATATCCCGATATTTTTAGGCCATGTCACGATACACAATATATATCTCGATATTTTCCCTTAGCCTTGAATTAACACTTTGATGCATACAATCATGCCAGTATTCTACATGTCTTCATTAAAACATTGTTCATACTGCATTAATATGATTTCAATTGATTAAAGCAAAAAAAAAATCTTTTGACTGAAATGTTTTTTCGAGCTGTCATATTCCCAATTTATAATTTGTGAAACATGTTACAGGGCACGTTACTTGACATGTGCTAAAAAAATAAGATCAGATTTACAGCCTCACCCCACACCATGTTCTCTAATGCAGACATCACGTTTACATATTTGACCAACAGTGTTTTACGGAGGATGATCTGAACAGCTGTTCTATTCACACTTAAAATGGTTTTTTTGTCTTTTCAATGTAATTTTCAATCTATAAAATCAAACTGTGCCTTTTTTTGGCGAAGCTTCTATCAAGTTTTACTCTTTCAAATAATCAACCATCTAGAGAACCTTATTAGTACGCTATTCTTCTACTTCTTCTTCTCATCATAATTATCATTAATTATCATTATCATTATTATTATTAATATTGTTTAAAGTGAGCCTCTTATTGTTAACATAAAAAAACATCATACAAACAGCAACTTTTGCAGCCTTGTCAGTCTGATGGCGAGTTATCACCTTTCTGTCATCACTAACATACTGTTAATAATCAAAGAAGCTCTGAGGCTTTACATTTGTTCTATATGTTATAATACAAGATTTCAGCATTGAGCTACAATCAGGCTACATTCATGATTTTGTACAGTCAAACTAACAAAACACTTCTTATTGATCATTATAAAGTTTCAGGGCGTTCCTGTAACCATGGTAACTCACGGTGCCAGAGGGGAGGGAGAGACGCTGAATGAAGCCGTTTACACAGATACACTGCAGACAAAGTCCAGACTATAGTTGTTATTTCACACATGTAGCACACAACAGGAGACTCTCCGTGTCAGACGAGTTCTCATGTGTTGACTAAACTCAAAAGCTAATTGATAACGTAGCAGCGCGATGAGTCCTTGCTAGCTAAGCAGCTAAACTTTAGCGCTGCTCCGTGTTCAGATCATGCCCTGTGTGGGTCACTTCACTGTCATTGGTCAGGCGCGCACACGCTATTAACGATACCATTGGCTGTAGAGTGTGACAATCTGTCAATAAAAATCAGCCAACAGTTGTCTCCTCCGATCTACACTGATCTCATAAGTCGCCTCTGTGAAGTTTGAATGACGGAAATCTGTCGTAGCGACGGAGAACTTCAATCCATGCATACTTTACGTCCTCCCTCTTGTACCCAAACCACCGCCAGACGATGTATCCTGCGTTGTTTTTCTTGGGAATTAATTCTCCCTCCATTTTTCATAGCACCTGCTGCTGCCGCTACCTAAGATCTCTGCTGCTACATGCTGCCGGGCGTATGACGTTGCACGCACAACAGAATGTGATGTACGTAACTAGGTGCGTTTGTTTTATCTCTCTGTGCGGAGAGATGAGAAAGAGTGAGAAAAACCTGTAGTTCAGTGCCCGCGACTAAACGCAACTGCGTGACAGTTGAATGTATACTGGAATATTCACAATATAGTCATTTTCTACATCCCACAGAGAACAAGCCGCGATACATCGAGTATATTCGATATATCGCCCAGCCCTAATGCAATGCTCAGTGCTTTCCACAAGCGCCGGCTGCCGGCCATATAGCCGAATACACAGTTAACTCCAGCCGGCTACTTTAATGACTATTATTTTTCGATTTTAATAAAGTTAAATGTTTTTCTAACAGACTGACAATAATGTCAAACTGAACCGCACTCATTAAAATTGTGATTCGCTGTGCTTGTACTGATAATAATCACAAATTACTCCGATCATCGCCGACTTCATTGATCACAAGGGAGAGAAACTCATCCGCGGCCCCGACACGCGGTGTGTGTGCGCGCGCACTCAGCGGAGTCAGTGTGTCGGCCGTCGGAGGCGAGAAGCAGGGCTCACCATAATACGCTTATTTTGTCACCGGTAATCCACTCTTCTCTTCCAGCGTCCATTTAGCAATACCTGCGACACGTGCTGGCATCAAAAAACACTGTCGGTTGTACAAATGAAACCAAACGGACTCTAAGAGTGTATTTTCATTAGTTGCTAAGGGAGAAACGTTCACTGAGTGTTTAATTGTGTAGCCACCACTGCAGACTGTGAAGGTGTCATGCACCGACAATAAGATATTTACAAGCCCAGAACGCCTCATGATGCAATATTATGTGAGCTTGTATAGCCTATTATTTATTATTTTCAGTGCGCAAATCACAGTTTTTATTGGTGCATTAGCGTCTGGCATACTTAGTTACACTAATGAATAAAAGAAGATGCAATATTTTGTAATAATAATAATATAATATATAGAGTAGATATTGATGCTGATAATAATAATAATATTAATAATAATAATAATAATAATAATAATAATAATAATAATAGAGCAAATGTCTGAGAAATTAATATAGGCTGCCTGTTCTGCATGCACAATTAGGCTAATAATAATAATAATAATAATGTAATATTATTATTATTATTATTACATTTAAGACCAGTGTATAAGATCGTACCCCCCCCCCCCCCCCCCCCCGGCTGGCTACTTATGTATTATGGCTGGCTAGTCTGTGTCTTAGTGGAAAGCCCTGAATGCTACAAACTGCTTTGTCCCAAGCAGCAGTCCACCTTCAGTAAATGAATCGAAGTCTGACAACTCTACTGGCATCCTCTGTGTGTGATTACTGCAGTAAATTATTTATCGCAATCTAACCTTCAGTCCCACTCCATCCACATCTACAGATCAATGTGCCCCTCGAAAAAGAAACTGATATAAGACTATTGACCGATATACATGTACCATGGCCTGGTATAGTCATACCCATCTTACAACTCACATTTCAAATGCTGACCGGGATACTTGTGACTTTAGAATAATGTTGCAGCAACAAGCTTGACCTTTTGATTTAACAGATTACTAAGCCATTTATGTATTGTCTTTTCAGAAAGTTTGCATTAAGGCCTTTCTGGCCAAAGACCCTGAAGGCAAATAGGAGGTTTATAGCTGTCCATAATCTTGTCTTGTCTGAGGGCTGCCAGTCCCTTTCGGAGGAGAATTTGTAGTAGCAGTTCAAGAACTCAAGTATAATGACCAATTTGCATGCACAATGTTTCTGCACCAATTATTCAACCAGGGTTGTGTTTTTTTAACAAAATATTCCATGGTACCAAAGTGATGCAACTTCCTACAGAATAACCAAAACCTTGGACTACAGCAAGTTTTTCATTGAACAATCACTCTGCCTTTAAGTAGAAACAAAACATAGCCTTGAGATAAAAACAAGATAAAAAATGGAAGGAGAGCTGTAGACCAGCAGTTAAGCTCGGCAAGTAAATTATTCATGTTAAGGAGCTTGTTTTGTAAAATTTTTAGTTCTTTAAAATAATAAGACAGCATTCATCAAGTTAGCCCTGGTTTACAGGTCATATGGGAAGACCATGGCTGCCTGGAGGAAAGTAAAACACAGATAAAAAATTTAAAAGCATACATACATCTAAAAGGATAGCTAGAGGAACAGACACACATTGTTGGCTATTGAGTCTGAATTAGATTAAATCTAGGCTGATTTTGCCTCCAGCCAAATATGTAGACAATCAGAATCTCAGGTTATCTATACACCTAATGTTTTGTGGTCTGGATACTGAACTTTCTCAGCAACAGACCACAAAACATCAGGATGGGAGGCAGCACATCATCCACTCTCATCTTGAACACTGGCACACCACAGGGGTGTCTCCTCAGCCCCCTCCTCTACTCCCTCTTCACCCATGACTGCTCCCCCATCCACCCCACCAACACCATCAGTGACACGACCATCGTAGTACTGATAACAAATAACACTGAGCCAGCCTACAGAGATGAGATTCAGCATCTGACAGAACGGTGTTTGGAAAATAACCTAGATTTAAACACCTCGAAAACCAAGAAACTGACTGTGGATTTCCGGAAATTCAAACGCACAGAGCTCTCTGGTAGAGAGGGTAGGGAGCTTTAAGTTCCTTGGGGTTCACATCTCAGCCGACCTTACCTGGACCACACACATCTCTCATCAGGTGGGGAAGCCCAAACAGAGACTTTACTTCCTCAGGAAGCTAAAGCACGCTCACCTCCCTCAACACCTGCTGACCAACTTCTTTCGGTCAGCGATAGAAAGCATCTACTGCTGCACGGTGTGGTTCTCCAGCTGAACAGCACAGGACAGGAAGGACCTGCAGCGGATGGTGAGGGCAGCGAAGCGTGTCAATGGGACGACACTACCCCCTCTTAGAGACATTTACACTGGCCAGCTGTATTGTTAAGTACCCCATTCACCCCGGACATTACCTGTTCTCCCCCCTGCCCTCTGGGAAGAGATATAGATCCATCAGATCAAGAACAACTACTTGGACCTTTTTTTTTCTATTTATCTGGTTGTATATATTATATTATTGTATTATTGTTGTATGTTCGGATTTTTATCTCTTTTTAATACTTGTTTATATTGCTGTTTATATTGATATTTATTTTGTCTAAATAAAGAGCTACTAACTGTGTTTAGTTGTTTCTGAAACAATGACAATAAACATCTATTCTATTCTATTCACTTTCCCTCCCATCCTCTTCGTTGCTGTCTCACTTTCACACACATGCAGCAGAACAGGGGAGGCAAGACCCCTGCTGCCTCACTGTCAGTGTCCTTTGAAAATCCCAAAAGGATAAGTTGTATTCTACACATAGATCTACTCAGCTGTTAGCATCTTCCAGGGTTCGTACACATTTTTCAAGGTCAAATTCAAGCACTTTTCAAGCACTTTTAAGGGTCATTTTCAAATTTTTCCAGCACCATATCGCTGGGTTAAAATACATGATCTACAGGAATATATACACTCATTTTTATTTTTTTTTCACTTTTTATCACAATTATGTACATTGTGTTATGCTGTAAACTTCTAAAATTATGTTTCATAATAGCAAAAAGTTTAGAAATTAAAGGAGAACACAAAGTTTTATCCAAAAAAATGGAAGCCACTTGGCGTTCTTCAGGCACACCTGCACCGAGACAAAGAGAGACCTGAGAGCACCCTGTAATTTTCTTTTTTGACATAAATTTGTATGTTTCAAAATGCAGTGTTGGGAGTAACGCATTACAAAAGTAATGCAATTACTGTAATGCATTACTTTTTGCTGTAACGCAGTAATGTAAGGCATTACAAAAAAAATATTTTACTTGGTACAAATCTCAGTAACGCGCGTTACAATGCATTTTAAACCCGAAATTAAGTGGTGTGTTGTTTTTATACAAATTCGCCAACAGCCGTTCTCCCCTTCTGCGATGCTTGAACCTCAAGAAGTGAGGAGACTGTGGCAGAGTATGTTGTCGAAGATATGCTGCCACTTTCAACAGTGGATTCTCCGTCTTTTAGAAAAATTGTGAGCAAGATCCCCGTCCAGGCTAGCAATAACAAGGTTAGCTATCATTGCCTCAACAGGTTAGTGCTGCTGGGCTACTGACTATAATATATCAGCCAATAGAACAGCGACATAACGTCAATCTGTTTCACATCAGTCTGTATCCAGATAAAACATACAAAAACTTCATAAACATTAGCTAAAGGGCCTTACAATTGTAGGAACACAAGCCTTGTCTCTGCATCTTAAGGTGGTCTCATTTCGGCCATGATTACCTTTAACCCAAATCGACTCCTTTTTCCAGCATATGGGACTGAAAGCCCCCATATCCTGGCCTGGCAAATCCTCTCCTCTCCACAAAGTGAGAGAATGTTGTTTATCTTGCTATAAACAGATCACCAGAGATCTTCTTTGTAATTTACAACGACTAAAGCACATCTGGTCTGTTCCTCTTCCTCCAAAGAAGATGAACCCCTGTTCCTCAAGTCAAACAAGGTCAAGCCCGATGGAGTTTTCTTTGGTCACACCAAAAGGAAGAAGGACTGGTTTCTAACATAGATGTGGTGATTTAAGATGTTTTACTAATCTACGTGTCTCTTCCTCTGGAACATTCTCCAGTGGGGGAAGGCTTAATAGGAAACCTAATCTGTGTGTTCTTCTCCTCACATGTCCAACTGTTATTTACGACCTTTGTTGTTCCTGGGTCTGACATACCATTCGCCCTTTGCAGTCTTCTGTTCTCACCCTAATTCAAATAAGTCCTAAATAACAAATAAACTACATCTCAATTTCTTAAATTTAACGGATCCCGAAATAGAGTAAGAAGGTCATTCAACAGATCTTTCTTATGTTCTTGTGAAGCCAAATTAAGTTTATTACTCAATAAGTTTGAGGTCAACAGAAACCCCCTCCCCTTTGTCGATGGAGGAGAGATTTGAAGATCATCATTCCTTGTGTAATACTTGTATTATTTACCAGTTAAATGTCTGTTATGTTTTGTTTAAGATAGAACTACAAGGAATATGTATAAGTCCTTGGTACTACTGTGTGTTGTATACTATATTGTTATATGTTGTATACTTTAGTGCTTCATGTCTTAATCAGGTTATAATTCTTTTGAATGACAAATGATCATTATCATGTTGCATCTTTTCACGAAGGCAAAAATTCGACTTTTAAGATGGTGAAGTTTTGGGAAGGTTAACACATGATTTCAAAACATTAAATCCAATAGTATAGTTAGATTAACTTTTTGGGAGCCTCAACTCAGATCACAGGAGGTGTGACACTGTCAGCCGGCCCCCCTGCTACAGTTCATAAAACAGACACTCTCCCCTGCTCCTCTCTTCTTCTCCGGACACGCTTCTCTCCCTGTCCTCTTCTCCCCCTGCTTCTTCTTCTTCTCTTCTCTTCTCTTCTTTGTTTTTCATTTTTATTTTATTTTTATTTTTAAAGTATTCTTTACTTTTATTTTTGCAACAAGCTAAGACAAGCGAATTGAATCCCTACTTTAAGTATTTTACTTTTATTCAAGTTTTTAATAGAACAAATTCTTTTCTTTTTGATTTTATACCGTTAAAGTATCACCGCCTGATTCAGAATAAGTTGAATTAGTTTCAGAATCAGAACTTGAGTACCACTATTTGAAACCACCAACAAAAGTCTTTTTCAAGACTGTGATCATCTGATGAAGAACGTTGCAAGCCTTGCAAAGAGTCTCCAACGAAAGAGACTTTGTGTGCTCCCAGCCGAGACCAACTCTGCCCCAGTGCTCCCAAGGCGGGAAACCCCCGCTGGGCCTTCGGACCAAGAGTTCCTCAACAGAGCACCCGCCTTCCCTCTGGCTACTGGACCGACGCGCTGTGCCGTAGTCCAACCCAGAACTCTCAAGAACACCAAACTTCAGTGCCTCCTGACTCCCAGACAAAACCAGCTGAATGTCTTCATGCAGCTGGATCCACACACGTGAGAATGAGTGGTGTCTTAAGTTCTGACTTCTGTCAAAGTTCTGACTTCTGTCTAAAGTTCTGACTTCTATCTTATGAACTTAAGAAAGTTGAGGTTCGGGTCTCGATAGTATTAAAAGATTACTCCCGTAATATTTAATATATAAAAACCCGACCCTTTAACTTTACCATCTGCCGACGGTCACACGACTTTATTACTTTCCTAATTACAGTCTTTACATTTTCTGTTATCTGTTGTTCGTCTAAAATTGTCATGTCTTTTATTTTACCCAAATTATTTAGTCAATAAACATATAATCGCTTGTCTTTGTCTGGAACTTAATTTTAATGTGGAGAACCGATGGATACGTGCAAAGAATTCACTACTTCAGAATATTGAGACTAAATAAATTGATTTTGAATGGACTCTAACTGTCCAAGCCAACTTGTACAGTTAAGTGTTTGGAATAATGTCCTCCGGATTATTCCAATAACTAAACACGGAGGTGGTGCCCCTTTAACGAGTGTAATATTAATTGCCAGTGATTAATAATCATATATATATCAAAGTAGTGTGTGAGCAGTGTCTCCTACATTAATATATTTATGGTGCTGCCCATGTCAGGACCACATACTATCCTACACAATGTAGGCTAATCTTTCTTTATTAGAAGTAAGTCATGAAAATGGGAGAAAAGTGAACATTTCCTTTTCACACATAAAGCTCTTACGTATGTTAGTGCCTGGTGTGACGTTACAGAGACAAACTGAACAGTCAGTTTCTGACTCTGGCACTTTCAGCTCTGGTGCATCAAATTCGACCTTCTCTTCAGCCATCCTTCTCTATTGCTACCAGTCTGCATGTGTAACGACACACGGACAATCAGGCGCTAACCTAACGAGGTCACTTAACGTGATTAATGGTGTGTTAATTATTATTTAGCGTGTTATGGTTTAGCTAACGTTAGCGGTTAACATAAAGTGTTAACGTGCAGTGTTGGCCTAAGTTACTCAAAAAGTCTTAACTTACATTTCTTGTGACTGGAGAGCGCAGGCTCTCCCATTGCACAAATCTGCAAATCTTTTTTGCAGACCTTGCATGACGCCACTCTTTGATGCGGTCCTTATCTTAACCATAGTTTGTAGTTATCATTTTGAAGCCAACGCTTGTTAAAACAACAGCCTCCCGGCATTTTGTCATCTCCTGCTGTCTCTCTTCGAAGGGGGCGGGGTCACACACAGACCGGCAGGTCGCGGAGAGGAGCAGAGAGGCTCAGCGGAGCCCAGGAGGAAACATCTCCACATACGGTTCTCTTACTGATTTTATTTCTCCTTGTTATAAGCAAACTATCCAGTCTGATCCAGATTTTGTGAAAGACGTAGAGTATATTACATTAGCATAGACATAATTTCAAGCACTTTCAAGCACTTAAACTAAAATCCAAGCACTTTTCAGACCTTGAAAACACAACATTGAAACTCAAGCACTTTCACGGATTTCAAGCACCCGTACGAACCCTGATCTTCACAGTGTAGGCTGTATGGCATTATGTCATAGTCTTATCAGTCTAAGGCACTATCTCTATCTATAAAAGCGTAAATGTGCATTTGTGTTGTGTCACAAAATATCTGATCAGGCAAAATTGAATGGATACACCACTGGTGAGTGTATCCTGTCACAATAATGCCCTGCTTCACAGATTACCAGACATTACTAGACATGCAATGCTGACCTTGGACTCTCCCCTGCTGCTCCCACAGCTATAAGGCATGACACGTGCAGTACTCAATGATGAATATAGAAACAGCCTCTCTCTCTCTCTATCTCATTCATAGGAGGAGTAAGTGCTTTGATATGCTGAACTTCTGTATATCTAACTATGTAGAAGTGTATTGAAAACTTCAGCCTTGTAAGATGCTAATTTGAAACAGACAAAACAACGGAAGACAAGGTAAAAGATTGAACAAGTCATAACAAGCAGTATTAAAAGTGTATGATTGCTGCAATACAATTCATTATTGCTACCTATATCTACATTTCAATCTCTTATGTGCCAAATTTTTGTTTTAAGAGCAACTGAAAAGTTTGGTCAAACTATTATACAAAAGCTTCAGTGTCTCATTGTTTAATTTATGAAGGTTCTGAAATGTGGGAGTATGTGGGCTTGCTTTGTGTTTAAAAGAAAGAAATTATTTCCTTTTGTCCCCGATGACAAAGGCAAAATGTTCATCAAATGTATGAGCTGTACTTTAGCCTTGATGTCTCCATCACTCTAAAGATGACATCATAGATGGCGTGTTGTTCAAAACGTACATTTCTTATCACAAAAACAACTGCATGGTAGTGAAGGCTACATGCTTTTATTCAACCACCCAAGGCTGTTCTCATAAAACATACAGAGTTACGCTTCAAGAACACGGCTGAATTTACTCAAATGAGTATAAGCATAAGGATATACTTAATTATTATTTAAAGTGGCCATCTGTGAGATTCATGTTTGCCTTTATTGTAGTGACACCTTTGGCATTAAATAGTCATTACACTGGGGCACAGCAATCATTCCACAGTAGGCACTGTTATTAAGTATTAGAATATTTTTAACCGTATAGGTGATGGTTTCTTCTACAATCATTCACATTTGTATAATGTTATTTTATAATAAATCATGGTTAAATTGCTGACAAATCAAAAACTGGTGCAGCAATTGCAAAACAAAACATTTTAGACAGGATAGTCCCTTTTAAAGCTCTATTTTCAGTATAATATAGTATAATATAAATTGGATTTATAAACTAGACTACACTTATCCACCTAAAACATACGATAAGACATTTTGACATGTCACATTTGACAAATCAAAGGTGTAGGGCCCTGGTATTGTACATGCTGGCTCTCTGTCACAATGTCATGGATTATTGCGACACTTCAAATGGAACAGAGCCATTATTAATGTTATTAGTAACACCTGTCAAAATGTCTGCTCTGGGTGTTATTTATAAGGTTGTGTTAAAATCAGTTTCTATCAGTTTGAAACAGAAAATTCTGAATCTTGACTTGGAATTTCTAACTTCATTCACATGACAGGATCAGTTACCGATAATCTTGAAAAGCATCTTGTGTTGGTCCAACACCAGAGAAAAGAGAAACAGCATAGTGGTTAGTTGAGGTTGTGCTTGTGAAAATAAGTGCTAAAACCAGGTGTGTTTTGTGTTTCTAAGGCAATCTGTTCCGATGGGGTGTATTTTTCTGTGGTAGAAAAGCAGAGAGAAAGTGGACAACCGACATCTGTGCATTGCTGCTGTTCAGAACCCTGGGGCAAACCATATGCTGACAAAGCAAGGTGTCAGAGGATACAGCCCGAAGACAGATGAAAGTGTGTCCACAAGATCCCGCACTGACCCAAAGGCACTGGCAGAGGTAATGAGAAGACAGAAGCTAACAGGGGGCACTCTACATAATGACACGGCTGTCATCCTTATCATACTACCATGTAATTGTGCATTACTTACTATCATCAACTTTTGTCAGGTCATCAGTTTAAATGTGCTATGTGGTTGTGTGTGTGTGTGTGTGTGTGTGTGTGTGTGTGTGTGTGTGTGTGTGTGTGTGTGTGTGTGTGTGTGCGTGTGTGTGTGTGTGTGTGTGCGCACAAGTTGACACTTCTATGTATATAGAAGAGAGAGCAAGGGAGAGCTGACACAGCCCAAATATGACATGCAATAGACAAAAATAATACGAGAGTGACAGATAAAGGAAGAGAGAGAGGTAGTTGCAATTAATTACCTGCATTGCACCTCTACAGAACTTACATGTTGAACTGAACAGAAACAACAGTACATTGATTTTCAGCAACATGCTAACAGGAGCCTGAGAGTTGTTGAGACCTCTAGAGAGCAACACTGCTGAAAGGTTACAGACAGTTTATCTGCGAAATTAATGCACTGGCCAGCTGCAATCTCTAAAAAATTTGAGATTCTAATCTCAAATGCTTTGTCACTATACAGTCACTCGATACACTATATATATATATATATATATATATATATATATATATATATATATATATATATATATATATACCCACACACATTTGTCCTCTCAGTATGACCACTAGAAACTACATAACTTTCCTTTTTTTTTTTTAACAATATCAAATATAATTGCATGACTAGTTTAACCAATGTTTAGAAATGATACAGCCTGGTCTAACATTTGGGTTTCATGCCCATAAGGTGAATTACAAAACACTGTAGTTTGCATGCATTCATGATTCACTGTGAGGCAAAAATACTTTAAATATTTAATGTGTATTTTTGTCGGACTCACCAAAAGGCTAACAAAGATAAAGGTGTGTAAATCACCAAAAACATCTGTGAACGATATTATGTGAGGCAAAAATTACAAACTGCAACTTTTTTGTGGAAAACACAATGTTGGATAATTAAATCTTCACAAGTTGTCTCTGTCTTTCCAGCTGTCTAATTCAATGTCCTGTCTCCCCCTTCAAACTTAAATTAAAGATTGCCTCCTGTAACATGGCAAGTGTCCGATGAGCAGCATGCCAAGAAGCAGGGGTTCCAGACTGCCTTTGAACATCACCACCTCTTAAAGGGTTCAAAGCCTCTTAGAAATACTGTCATCCGAATTCAAACAAGGGATAGAAAGGAGTACAAAGACTGTAGGACTTCACATCTCCAAATCCAGTGAGCTGTTCTTCCTTTTCATTACTTAGCTTTCAAAAATGAAGTTGAAGACATGCTAGATCCATTTCTTGAATGCATCCAAGACCAAGACGAAACTTTATAATACCTGAAAATGGCATGTCTGTTTCTGAGATTGCCCAAAGTCATCAAACAAAAAACATACATTATTTTTTTTTTTTCCAAAAGAAGTGAGATGCTACTGTTGTTCCAAGCCATCACAACAAGACAACAGGACTAGAAATTAAGTAGCAGTGTCCAAAATGACCCAACTTTGTGAGCTACTGTTTTGCGGTTTCAATAAAAACTCAGAGGAGAAGTTTAGTATCCCCTCTTGCCTCCAAAAAGTGTCTGTTTGAGGTCCAGGCTTCCTCCTTTTTCCGCTAGCTTAATGGATTATGACAGTGATGCAGCGTGAAGCCTTAATCCCCCTGCCGCCGTCGTCTCCCCTCCCTTTATGTTAAGCCCCTTGACAAGAGCATGTGTGTATGTGTGTCTGGTGCCAACCGATACCAAGAGCCAAATGTTGGCCTTGGATGATATACAAAAACAAAGAGGGTTAAAGCATCCACTGCTTACGGTCAACTCTGCCCTTCAGGTGCCCTGCTAGCCCATTTCCAGTGCTGTGAAGTCAAATATACCAGCATGCAAAGGAAAAATAGCTAACCCTAACCAAGAAAACTGTCTGTTAATTCACTTTATCCTGTAATTTCACTCTTTTATTCAGGAACAGGGTTGCAGATGCCAAATGTATGTATTTTGGAGGAAACATTTTTACATTAGTAAAAACCATCAAAAGAACACATATAACACATTTTAAGTAATCTTTAAACATGCCTACAAATCGACACAAATTGTGGTTTGTTTGTTTTTTAAGCAGGCTGAGCAATGATGCGTGTAAGGGAGTGTCCACAAGTCTATCAGTCTAACATTTTTCGTAATAGCCTTCATCATTTACAATGTTACATAACACAAAAGCATGACTGCAGGCCTCTTCATATTCTGGATGAAAACAGTTACAGCCAAATACATTTAATGAATGGCCATTGAATGTGAATGTACTGAAAACAACTTGGCTTAAGGACTTGTTCTTAAAGGCCTTCATTATCAAGCCAAAGTCCTGCGTGACAATGAAGGAGAACCAAAAGACCTACTGTACAATGGTAGCTCAATTAGCAGTGTAAGACACAGTAATATCTCTTAATGTTACATTTTCAGTGCTAAAACAGAATCAGCTGTACATATAGCACAGACCACCTTCCATCTCTGTTAAGACACAAAGTTAATGAATAATACATCACTTCTGAGATCAAACATTCATTAAGAGAAGCGAGTTCCACTGACGAGGTTGGCATGAGTACTCACCATGAATGAATCCATGTTAGAGTATCAAAAGCAACCAGGGGAGGCCCCTAACGGAAGAAACCATACCTAGGACATGACTTGATAGCTCTCTCTGGTCTGGCAAACTGGATAGTCAGTGCACTAGAGAGGCTCTTCCCTGCATCACATGGAGGCAGACTGTCATGTCAGCATCCCAAAGGTGGAAATCCCATCCAAGAGGCAGAATTAGGGCAGAGAAATCAGAGGGTAAATCCACTTTGTTTTGCATTTAGTGGTACTCATGTCATGTTTTAACCCTGTGAGTGCTAAAAACGTTTTCTTTTGGGATCACGAGGTGTGTCAGGCTGACTGATTAAACACGGCATGAATGCATTATGTGAAATACCAAAAGTGTCATGGATTTGAAGATGGCTAAAACTGTACACTGGCGTTAATAGTGGAACATGTAAAATGTAAAACAAGGTACGTCTAGAATCTTCATATCCTTCCCAAAATTCAAAAGTACACGCACAACTTTTTACTCAGCATTAAACAATCTATAAACAACAATTTAATTGGCGTGCACATCACATCAAATTCAAAGACTTTTACTGTGTCTTCTTAAAAAATTGAGCAACAGCCTCAAAGCACGAAGACTTCAGACTGCAGAGGCATCTTAAATAAGACTTCTAAATTCCACAACAGACATTAATTGTTAGAGATCACAGTATCTTATATCAGAAAAGTGTGTTTTTTAAGACATGCATCAAGAACATGAAAGCAAAAATGGCCTCTTGTATTGCATCTTTTGGGTTTCATGAAAAAACAAGGGTCAATAGTATATACATTAACTGTGTGGTAAATCACCAATGGAGGAAGTACTCAGCCCCATTACTTAAGTAAAATAACTAATACAACATCTAAAATTTGGTAATTATTTTGTATGCCAATAGGTAAGTGGTTTACTGATGTACCTGATCAAGGTAGGCCTATTTTTAATATCATTATCTTCATATGTTAGATAAAAGTAGTGGAGTAAAAAGTCAAATGATTACCTGTTAAATTTAGTGGGGTAAAACTACAAAGTGCATGATATTGAATAATAAGGAAAAATATACTTCTTTACATTACTAGAGAATATAAAAACATAAATATACTCCTGGTATTTCAATACAGAGGAGGAGGAGTAATTTAAAATGAATAACATGAACTCTACATTGAATGTATGATATAACTGATGTAAGTATGATATTAGTATGAAAAAAATACTATCAAGGTCTTGATCAATTTTGTATTAAATACCGAAGCACTCATGAAATCATTAAGGTGACCTCTTGGCACCCATGGATCCTAGTTTAATCTTAACTATAGTATGGCTATCTACTATTAATCACTGTGACTGCACATCATGGCCATATTTAGCCAGATTTTTAATATTGACTGCGTTTATTAAAGGGTGTTCATAGTAAATTAATTGAAACCACCAAACAGGGGTTGTTTTTTATTAGGCAAAGGGGCAGGAACAAGCCTTATATAAAATAAATGAAAGGCAACTCCTTTTGATTAGTCAATCAAAAGAATTCTGCCAGCTGTCTGCAATTTTCATAAACAGGATAAAGTTGTTCTTGTCAATTGTTCCACAAAAACACACACATCAAATAAAGCAAAGCAAGTACAGATAAACAAAGCATAATTTCTGTGTATTATACAAGTTAAGATAAAATGGATTGTGGAGCTAGAAGTGGAAGTAAAGACTAAATAAGCAGTGAGAAGATTAAAACACATTCAATGTGTGTGTGAGAGAGAAAGACCGAGAAGAGGAACTGTCTTTTTTCTGATGAAATAGTGTTCGACAGTAAAAATCCAACCTTTAATGAAGCCTGCATACACCTCTCACCCTGAATATTTGGGTTGAAGATTTTTTAACTCATTAGTAACTCCTGCTGTGAAACGATTAAAACAGACGCACTGCATAATGTGAGAATTACAAGTTCTGGAATCAGCACACATTTAGAGCTGCAAATCCAAATCTACTATATTAGCAGGAAAAGCAATGAGACATATGTACTGTAGTGGCAAGCCTTGCTTTATTATGTTTTTAATCTATTTTTTTGCTCAGTAAACCATAATGCACTCACATGGATTCAATATATGCCTGTTCCGAGGCACAAAAAGTCCTTTTATAAACTAAAACTCTAAATTCCGGCAATATGTACAATGATGTTCTTTTTAAAAAAAAATTCTGTGCAATCATAACTAATGTGACACAATTCTTATTAACCAATCTATTTATTTGGTAGCTCAATTTGTTAACTAAAATGTATATATATGTTCAGTCTGTTTAAATACATCCATGATTAAATAATTTGACAAAATGCACCATAGCCTTTAATGTTCTCATGATTAAAGCACACATTGTCATTTCTTTCAGAGTCCTTATGCTCTAGAAAATTAGAAATGTTGGACCAAAGTCTTGTGATACAGCCACAATATACAGCATACTATAACAAACTACATTTATAAAAGGATAGCATGACTTTTTACACATTCAAAGGAAACAAAAATTAATAATTTCCTTAATTAGCAATGGGAAGAAGACCGTAGATACACATAATTGCCTGATATGAGTCAGCAGTTGACCCACATCCCCCAGAAGCCAACAACTTTGTCTTGCAATAAGGAATGCTGCACATTTACATGTCAAAAGTTTGTGTCAAGTTTCATATAAGTCCATAGACCTTAAGAGCCATTCTACATAACAATATCCAGTAGCCTGCCTGTGAGTGAAGCTTTAGTTTCAAATTCTGTCATCATTTTCTGTGGTTATATCAAAGCCATACACCATTCTGGCCAGTGGGTTTCTGTTCTTGGCTCCCACATTTCCATACCAACATACATAAAGTCTAGACTGTAGCAAATAAAAAACAACCCAACCTCTAGTACCTGTTTTTCACCCACCTGCCTCTCAAGGCTCCTTCCCAATAATTCTCCCAAAAAATATTGCTATCGCCTGCAGTATAAAAATGTTTGCTATATCAGAAACATGCTGCTGCCTTCAGACCCGGTGATAAAGTAAGCCCCTCAGTATTATTAGCTATGGACTTGCCCAGTAGTCTAGCAGGGGTGAGAGAAGCTTGGTCATGATAAATGAGCCTGCTATCTCAAGCAATGTCAGGGTGAGCCTGTTTGTCTATCCTCCTAAGGCAAGCTTTTATTCCATCCAAAAACACTGAATCATCCAAATTGACAGGAAAAACAATCACAGTGTCTTGTTCATATCCGAAAACGCTTCACGCTTCCAAGGCAATTGCAGAAAAGATGAACTACCAGAGTTGGGTATTCCGCTTATTCCAATAGGTGTGTGTTGTATGCATTTTGCCGCAATACCATCATTTTTGTAGCATTTTATTGTTACTGTGCAGCAAGCAGATGATGAATCATTACTGAATGTACTGTCCATCGATTTAGAAAGGTAGCAGTCAGATGAAGAGAGCAAATAAACATACATATCATTTACTAAAAAGCAGTTATGAGACAAATACCACAAAATGTCTCAGAGTTTAAATCTTTGTGGAAAGCAACAATTATCACACCTCCCCTAGATTGTAACACTGAAAAGATCAAATGATTATTATTCCTAGACCTGTCTGACAAAAGTCCTGCATCTGAATTATTTATCTTTTAGCTAAATCAATAAGCACTGCATGGGGAATTCACATACTCTGAAAGTAGCTGTCTGAATGAATTCAGGCATCACTGTTGCAATAACAATATAGTTGATATTAATACAAAGAAATTAAGATGTCATGGGGAAGAAACATCATTTTAGAAACAAAAAAGGTTTGTTAGTCAGACATACCATTCACTGTAAGACCTGTCAGGCATTGCCATAGAGCGGAATTAAAAATGATCACTGTGCATTAACAGAAAAATAGCTTCATCGTGCTAACATTAAGCAATTACCTGCGTGTCACTTTGATGACCACTCATGAGAACAGACACAGGATGTGGATGACAGACTGCATACAGTTAAGGTCTGAATGGGAACCAACTGACTTGGATTTTAAATACAGCCAACCTACACGTTTGAGCCTAAACCTGCCTAAATTACATATTTCATTTTTAGTTTATCAGAAGCTACTCAACCCTGGAGTGATGATGTGAATTAAAAAATCATGTCTAGGTTTTCTTCCAAGCAAACAGTAATAGTGGTTAGGGTTTTTTATGTAATCCAATTAAAGCAAATAAGCCCAAAACCCATAAAGTTATACTGGCAGGGATAAGGAGATGGGTGGTGATGTTTGATGGCCGGCAATAACTCATGCTCAGAAATCCTATAAAATGGATCAGGAGTGAAACATATTCTCAACTTCTCTTCTTGTCGTATTTGTCTAAATAAGAGGATAAGCCCCGATGGTATGTTTCAGAAAAACTCAAGCTATCAAAAAAAAAATCATCCAAGTCTAGTATGATCTCAAGGATGACCAGGATTTGTGCAGAGAAGTGTTTCAAGTCTGTTCAGACCCATCAGAAATTATGCAGCACTACAAGCTGCCATATATTGTGCTGTCTAACTGGATTTAACAAGTGATGTATGCTTGCACAGATCCTACTCAATTGCTTCACAGTCCTTTCTATGGCCATGTTGGCTTATTTGACATTGATATGACCATCATAACACTGGAGAGATTTCAAGCCTGCATCTCTTTGGTGTAATGGACAGCATTTAACAGGAGAAAACAGGATGTAATGAAAAGCTTGGACCTTAGTCACATGACCTTCACTTGAATCAGCCTTACAAATGTGCACAACTTGCCAATATTAAAAAGGTTTGCAACACAACTTGGACATCAATTGTGTATCTTACTTGGATGCATATCCCTCAAAAGACTTATTTCCCTCACCATCCCCACAGTGGAGGATGCTTGACTCATGCTGGCAGATACTGTCTTTTGAAAAAGAAGAATCAGGTACTACAGAATGATAGTTTGCAAGGACATTTTATTTAAGTGAAATAAGACCAATCTCATATGTTTCCGCTGCCGTAATTTGTATTGTTGTTTAATTGAGTTTCACCTCAACTTCTAATTTGTATGAACAGTATATTTAAATAGTACAAATCTTATTCATTTATAGCAGCTCGAATGCTTTTGGCAATTTTTTGTTTACTAAAGTGCCTCAGGCCTACCGGTGTGTTACTATGACAAATTCAATGAAACACTTGTGATACTCTTATTTTAAAAGCCTTTAACGTTTTATACTTAGGTGTTCTGTTGGTGCTTAAATTTTATTTTTTGGGGAAAAAATTATGACTTGTTTAAGACTATGGACCTGACTGCAGAGATTTGTGGCTTCTTTATGTCTCTCATAACAATAACTTCTAACTGATGGTCCAACTTTTGAGGCAAATTACTTTGAAAGAAGTGGTTACATGAGGGTTTTGTGTGCATTGTTCCAAGCAAGCACATATAAAAAGTTGACAATAGGAGGTATATAAAAAAAAAGAAAAAGGCTGTGTATTGCTGCTGTAAAAAAGTAAAGCTGGCAAAAAGTCTGCAATCAATACTTAAACATTCTCTAGGGCACCAAAGAGTAAACAGACTGAGTTCTGAGTCAGGCTGTGAGTAAATCTAGCCTTCCCACATCTAATATCCACCACTGTCAGTAGGTCAGCAACTGCCTGCAGTGGAACAGCTTCATTAAGCCATCCTGGAGAAATGGAATAGTTACTTCAGAATGTGTTTAAAGGAGTCTGGTCATAGGTGGAAGACTCTCCTCTCAGCAACTTCTGTAGTGGCAAGTGGCAAAAAACTGTGGTATTAGGTAAAGGTGAGGTCATTAAATGTGGTACACTCTCCAGATCTAGCCCAGGAAAACAGGCATCTATATATTGACTTCAAAACAGTGGCTTCTGGCTGAAGTTTTGGTGAGTTATCAAAGTTGTTATTGATAACATAAAGAATGTCTCTGTTACAATCAACTAACCCAGAAAGTTCTGACAGTGTGATATCATCCAGCATGCACAAAAGCACGATCCTGAAACTGAAGCAGCAAAATGGAATTCATCCAACAACTCAACTCAACTCAAGATGTCTTTTGTGGCATACGCCTATGAAGTCAGGTTCGGTTTAGGTAGAAATCTAATATCTGTGCAGAGCTCTACCATGAATGAGTAGCAAAATTGGTTTTACAAAGAATAACCAATATAAGGGAATGCAAGGGAAAATGCTAGATCTACTACTGGCTGTCCTGTTTCTGCAGGCTGACAACAAAAAACATCCTCCAGCAGAAAACCCCCCAACAGAGTGAAATTAAATCAGGAAGAGCACTGCACAAACAACTAAAAACCATACTATGATTCAGCATAATACTTTCAGCTCAATCAAAAGCTGATGTATGGAAGGAGAACACACAGAAGATGCTATTACAGAATTGCAGAGACTGTGCATTAGGTTAAAAGAAAGGGGATTAATTAAAAACAGCAAATTGGAGCTAACCAACGAACATCAAACCTCAAGGGGAGGCTGTTGGTACAGGCAGTGATCACATCAGTGCCATCAGTGAGGATGTGCCAGTCCCTAGTTTTACACCAGATGGGGACAGTGACATCATCCCCAGAAGTCAACATCTTTGCCAGACAAGTCTCTTAAAGGAACAGAGTTTAATTTATTTTACAAAGTAGAAGAAAGATTTTCAAATTTCGTAGTTTGTTTTCATCAACAGCATGTTTCAGGTATTTCTTCACAAACACTGTTCATTCTAAAAACCCAAGTTGTGCTTTGGAAGATTTAACACTTGACCTTAATCCTAAACGTTTCAAAGACTCCACACAAGCTCTGAGCAGTAGCAGCTGATTACATCTTTTTGGCATCTCGAGTTTTGGACATCACCCTTCTGTAAATTGAATATAGGACTAGGACCGAAAAATGTTCTTTTAGTTTCAGACTTTTCTGAAAAAATGCTTTACACCTGTCTGAGTTCATACTGGGTCTGACCTTTGTCCTTGAAAAAGGTGGTAGGAGAGCAAAATTAGGCACTGGCATCACTACTCACAGTAAACCAGCTCCTTAAAAAAGACCGCATGCCTTGTCTTCCTCTGTTTTAATGTTGTGTGGATCAGGTCAATGCTACCACTACAAGCCACTCACTCTCAGCTAAATGCACATTTGCCTTGGATAAATATGCTCAACAATTTGCTATCTCATGTATTTAAGATTTTTTCACCCTGGGCTTGCAAAATGTCACCTATCGCTAACTTTAGCCAAGTGGAACATTTTTAGTCTCAATTTTTGTTGCATATTATACATTTTACTGACTTTATAAAATTTAATTAGACAATTCAAATAATATCATATAAAAAAGTGTTTTTAAATTTTGATGATGAAGGTCTATTTCATTTTTCTTAATGTGAGGAGAGTCGGATCAGCACCCCAAGCACTCTCTATTAACCAGCCACCGCTGGCTCTGTATAAGGTGAACATTTCTTCCATAGAAGCATACATAGGCAGCAGGTGGATTTTACTAACAACATGCTTTGGCTTTTTACCTTTATAAAATAATATGAATGCAATCTGAACCAGGATTCTGTAAAATTCCATAAACAAATTCAGAATCTATGAAATCTAATCAAAACCAACCCTCACAGACTCTCTCACAGTAAGCCAGGGTGACCAAAGTCATGTTCAGCCATCTGTTCAGCTTGGAAGCCAAACAAAGTCAGTGGTGATAGGCCAAAATCCTTGGATGGAGGCCAAATCAGTTTAACATCTTTGTAACAAGTGAGCTAGCAAAAGTGCAACCAAAAACTAATCCATTTCACTCCAAATACTGGGCTATAACAAGTGTCTTATGTTTATCAGTACATCAATATTGACGCCATCAGACTTACAAACACTACTAAGTGTCAACAAATCTTTAAGAGTATCATAAAATATATAATAAAAACAGTTATTGTGCTAATGTTAGTAAATCCATTAAAACCATTAACCAGTTGGGGGGTGACAAAGCTCCAGTTATCTTTGAAACTGGTCTGGCAACTTGTTTGTTATGTGTGCATCACAGAGTCAACTGGACTACCTGTGTGACCAGGGGCTCCAGAAGCCTCTCCACAGTCAGGGTGCGAATTTCGAGACTCTTGGGGTCCCATTTCAACAGGATGGGGGAGGTGGCAGTCGTCATGGTCTCTGTTAGAAACAAAAAACAAATCAATGTTCAGAAGAATGACATGCTGTGAAAAGCTTTTGGCTCATTAAAACATAATATCATAACATTCGCCTAAGAGGACAGGGTGGCTGGAGATGTGAGCAAAATTTGTAGGCAGTGTGTAAAAGACTGTATATGGATAAGTATGCAAGCGTAAATGTTCCTGCAAGGCTGACAGGTTGGGAAGACAGCACATACATAGCAAGGTGAGCTGATGATGGGGAAGACTGTTTAGAGCAGCATGGTGTCATCCATAGATGGTAGATGTGTTCCGCCAATGTTCTGTGCAGTCTTGATTTTGTCTCAATGTATGCACACAGTATGTTTTCTGTGATGGGTTAAAAACGTTTACCTGCAGTTGTTTTGACCAGGTTAGATCTCCTGGGCTTTCCTACTATTAATCAGTCACTTGTGTAAAGAGGAGTAGTCAGATGACCAGGAAAGACTGTTTGCGATGTCCACACTGAAATAAAAGATGTACAATTCATGTATGCTTGTTCTTCCTTACTTCAACTGTACATGTATTAAAGGGCCAGATTGCTGTGACTGCAACAACACCAAGGCTCTGAGCCTTTTTACTGAAGAACACATTCACTAGTTTAAGATGGAAGAATGTAGTATGCACCTTTATGGGGTGCCAGTGGTCAGGACCATGGTGAAAGCTATTTGCTTTACCTTCTAACATCCAGCGGATGACTGATCACAAATGTCATGTACCAGTTGCAGCATACTGAATCCCAGGATATGGAGTTTTTTAACATTTTCTCGTTGTAAAGTAATGCTTATTCCAAGGTTGACAAATTGTCAACATGACATTTCCATTTAAACACTCTGCAGTCCCATGAAAAAAGTGCACTCTGCAGAGGTAATGGCCATGTGTCACTGGGTTATTTATTTTTTTTTTCTTCCAATATAGATTACATTGATTACAATTTACTTAATAATAACATTTAACCAATCAGAAGCAAGCACTCGAAGAGACCATATATCATCAAGGGATATGTGCCAATACTTAATCCTCAGACAGCAATTCAACAAAATATAATGAAGCCTGGGCACAATCTACTGGCCACAAAACAAGTTTTTGTGGATGTCCGGCAACTGTTGACAGTCAGCAGATCTCGGCTCTGCTCATCAAATAAAACAAAGCACAGTCAACATTTCCAGCAAACCATAAACTACTGACTGGCCACCTCTCTCACTTTAAATGTATGTAATTAACTTTCCTAATTAACCCTCACCAGTACAATATATCTCCCTGAAGCTGGAACATATTTATATTTTTTATTTAACCTTTATTTAACCAGATAAAAGCCCATTGAGATCAGGATCTCTTTCGCAAGGGTGACCTGGCCAAAAAAGTCAGCAGCACAAATTGAGTACTATTGAGTATAGAATTGTAATGTTTTTGTGTAATGGCATAGCCAGTTGTCATTCAGCAAAGATTGGACATTTTGAGGGAGTCTAAATTGGAAATGAAATTAACTTTAAGTTCAGGTCTTCAGCATATCTGACTACCTTTACAAGAGTCACATATTTGTGTTGTAGAAAAAACAGCAAAAAGGTAAGTCACAAAATATATATATATATATATATATATATATAGACTGAGAATATTTTTCATTACAGCTGTTTAAAACCCTTAAGCTCAGTGGGGTTATATTAGGTGAATGTGAGGATTGAACAGCTGGCATGGGGGTAGCAGTCTGTTTTACTGTGTGGATCTGTTTCTACAGTAAGCAATTTCTGTATGGGCCAACTGGGACTGGCCCAGTCTACTGCCAATGTCGATGAGGCAGAGGGGAATAAAGAATGTGAATAAGAATGACAGATCTGGGCCAGAGGTCTCTAATACTACACACAGTGGGTTAAGATGGATGAAGAGTAGGAAATCTGGCAACCTGGCACTATTGATGAAACAACAACCCAAACATTATAGTTCTCTCAAAAGGCCACAGACCTTTAAACTTTCAGGCCTTCACTTACTGTGTGCTTGTGTCATTACATTTTGTCCCCAACGAGGGACAAATCTGGACAGGAACAATGAATCAAGCTTTGTCCATCTGTCAATTCATCAAACTATTACGCACAGTAGTTTCACAGAACCTGAGGGAATGATGCATGTAATTTCCCTGTTCTGACATTTTCTAAATTACACATATTGGTTTGAGGGCTGGGACAGAGAAGCACGCTGAATACAGTGTTACAGAGTCATTACTTCTGGAAAAACACTAGAAAATATTCACACATTGCAAATTGTGATTAAACAAGCTTATTTTTTAGTTCCAATTGTTTCAGTGACTGTGGAGAATATTTAAAGAGGAAATAGGCACATTCAGAATCTAAAAGTAAGTCTCTTCAGCACTGCTGATTTCACAATTTACCTTTATTTACATTAGTGGGTAAAAATATTAGTGAAGGTTTTGGCTTTTGTTTGATAAATACACTCCAAAACAACCTGTAAAATCTATATTCAGTTTCCCAGAATATAAACTAAATTTTTTTCATTTTGTCATTCATTGCTCCCAATTGCTCAGACCAAGACAGTATTCTTCCTCTATGGTAAAAGTCTAGTTTATGTCAATTTCATGCAGCTGACATTAGCAGTCAGCTAGTTAGGTAATGGTTGAGAACAACTTTGAAAGAAATTATATCCATGACAGCCTCTTTTTTTGCAGACTAGTTTCCTTTTTGATATTAAAGGTTTCCCAGCAGAGCATGGCACATATTGTGAAATTGGGCAGGGGTGATGCAAATGCTTTGGCCTGAGGAAAACGCACCCACTGAGAAAACAGCAGCACTGTGAGAGATATCAGAGTGTCGCTGTAATGCAACAAACAAAGTTCACTGGTGTATGACAGTACAACATCTCAGACAGCAGGGTTGTAAGAATTCAACACATTATGTGACAAAACCAATAATAGAAACAGCTTGTCAAGAGGTTGGCCGTAAGTGCTAAGTCAAGGAAGGTCTGTCAGTTAGACAAACTAGAAATGGTTTGTGGGTGAAACAAATATCATATATATAACAAATGCTATTAGCTGCTCTAATTCAAAGTGTACTATGGTTGAAAATCACAGAGAACAGCAATTACTATATTATGCAATTTCTTTGTAACTGATGAACAATTTAATGTCATGCTAAGCATTAAAACAACTGAATACAACATTAAGAGTTCAAATTCAATCAATCAATAAGTCGATCACCACAAAATGTATCTCCAACTATTTTGATAATTGGTTACTGGTATTTTTAAACAGAAATGATCTGATTTTAATTTCTCCAATGTGTAAATTCGCTGCTTCAGTTTCAAATAATTTGAACAGAATATCAATGGGTTTTGGATTGTGGGTCTAACAAAACAATACACATGATCATTTTTTTTAACATTTATTAATTTCAAAAATGTTATTGACAACATAACTTATCAAAAAATACAGTATAAGACAGCTTTATCTATACTGAAAATGATCCTGAACAAAATTATACAATTATGCAGTATGAATGTAACCTGAAGGACACATACTCATTCAAGTATAAATTCTGTCATCATTACAATAGAGGCTCACATAACAGACAGCAGTGCACAATATTATTATATAACTATCAGTGACAGCAAATGATCTGGTGACTCATGTGATGTAGTTTTCTGTTGTTTAAGATCTCTATAAATGTCATGACCCTATTAATGAATGCTCTTCACGCCTATCATAATTGTAGGATACCACCTTATTCAATGACATAACATTCGTAATACAACCACATTATTTATAGGTAAACCTTCAAAACCTTTAAGAACATGGTTTCTGATGATGCAGAGGATAGACAGCAAAGCAAAATAAAATTCTAAAAGTGTCTCACAAAGCTAGAACAGAAACAGCTGAGAGATTCTTATGTGTCAAACGGGCTGGATGTCATTATTCAGCACATTCTGCTGCACTGTTTAACAACAAATGTCATCAAACAGAATTATATCTGGGGATATATTACTGAGGTAAACTTAAAAAGACTCTCTTCTGTGTATCATTGTTACAATGCCTCCACTGTGGTCTGGCTAAGATCATGAAAACAGCACAATTACAGTAAGTATAGCGCATGTAGAGATATATGACATATATTCATCATTGATCATCACATTACAATGCAATCTTCTTGCAGGAAACCTTTGGCCCTGCACCCCCATTCAACATTTATGTTGACCAAGTACAGCCTCTAATGGCAATGGCACTTCCCCATGGGAGTGGCCTCCACAGCACATAAATGTGCCAGGGTTTCCTCTACATGTAACTGACTGTGGCGCACCGCCACGGCAAAATAAAAGCCGCCACACCTTAAAAATTCAGGCATAAATAAATCTAGTGTTAGAGAAAGGAAATATTTTACCGTCGTCTTCCACTGCAGTCTCAGACGTTAACTAGCATGTTAGATATTTAGCTTGATAATTAGCTAGAGGATTAAAATGGTCACTTAGAGCAGAGTCCTGCACGGGTCTTATTTTGCAAACCCGCCCGAACCCGCCATACTTATAACCGCATCCGACCCGTTTTCCGACAGTAGCACAAATTACATTCGTACCCGAGCCGACCCGGTATAAATTGATACCGACGTCCGAAGGAAAATTGGACGGACGCAATTTTTAAAAGTGAAAGTAAGCCAGCTTGGGGAATGGGAGTTCTGGGAGGGCGCAATCACGCATTAATGAGCTCATATGAAATATAAATGCTTATTATTTGTGTCGCTAATAATGACTGATGATAAGTGACGCCTTGAAAATGGCAATCGTAAAACCCGACCCGCCTCTTCAGGCGTCCGACCCGATCCGCATCTGTGTCCGACACAGTACATTATTTTTCACCCGTGCAGGACTCTGACTTGGATAACTCCTCTCTTAAAACACATAATAAAAATATTTCTTTACAACATGAATCTTAATTCCAAGCCCATGCAGGGGAGTTCATGATGCAGGGCTCGACAGTGCGACTGTTTTGCTCGCATTTGCGAGTTGATTATTTCCAGTGCGAATAGAAAATTACATTCAGTCGCATCAGTGCGACTCCGACAAAACTGTAGTACATGCACCGTTTTGCTGTTTACGTGAGCACTGAGCAGTAAACACCCACATTTTTTCTGCAGTTTATCCGCAGTTTTGCACATACGCCTCACTACAGTCGCTCAGTTTCTCTGGCCGCTCTGTGTCTGCGCTCGCTGCAGCTGCCTCCTCTCCCCCTCCCTCTCCTGTTGCTGCTTCAAACAAACATGACACCGGCTTTGGGACTGACCGGCTGATGATTGGCTGTTCTGCCTTAAGTCCCGCCTCTCTTGCTGTGTTAGATTTTATTGTTCAGCTCCTACTGATGATGCGGGAACTACCGCAAAATACCCAATAATAGCCAGGCGTTTATTTGTTTCAATCACTTAACAGACCAGGCGTTTATTTGGGACAGGCGTTTAATTCCCTCCTCACAAAAATCCGGGATGAAAATGTCACAAACTTCTCCAGCTTCTCTGTGAATTCTCTGGCATCCTTCTGGGCACAACACGTGAAAAAGGCGAAAAAGAAAAACGTGCAGTGTCAGTGGTCACGTCTTCTTCCTTGATGTTTTTTCAAAATAAATCGCAAGACAAGCATATACTGTATATAGTTTATTATTATCATTATTATTATTATTATTATTATTATTCGTATTCTTGACTTTGAATGGGAACTGCTGTAAAGCATTTCCGTTTCTGATTCATATAGTATGCAGTCAGTTTTCCATATTTTAAGTTAAATTAAATGAATCAAGACAGATGTCACATTTACATGTCAGGGTGTGGTTATTATAGGTGCCTTTAAAAAATGATCCAGATATACTGATCCCTCCACTTTGGGATAATTAATGGTACTGTTTGTACAGTGCTTTCAGAAAATCAATCACCTGAAAAATGATAACATAATTATAGGAGTGAGAGAAATGATACATCTCAAAATATTAAATATGTTGTAATTTCAATTTTTAAATTTTAATACTTGTTATTATGTAAACCCTGGCCTTGTCCACAACAGAGGACCTGATGCCCATTAGCCTCGAGGGGCCTCCACTGGAGAGCTATGACCCAAGTCCAGCCGTAGAGAGGTGGCTTAGTTCCAAGCGGGTCAGGAGACCAGACTATGTTGACTGCTGGAGCAGGGACATTCTTCCAGTTTAAAAGAGCCAGTTATAACATTAAAATTAGTCGACAGGGTTAGGATTCGGCTAAATAAGTACTTTATTTGTTTGAAAATGACGTTTTTACCAAAATTGCTGAATTTTCATTGTGCTACTAAAAAATGTTGTGTGCTACTAAATTTTTCAGCATGGTAGCACAGTGCTACTTGGAAAAAAGCTTAGCGTCAAGCCCTGTGATGGCTGTGTGAGAGCATTCCCTAAATTCCCTAAGTAGCCTATGACATAAGTAAAAATATTACATTATGATGACCCAAACTGTACACACACACGCACACACACACACACACACACCCAGCGCCACAGTCTCAGAAAATACTGGAGGAAACACTGTGTGCCCTGTGATACTGCAAAAACTGCTCACAAATGGAACCCAAGGAACATGACACAGAGCTCAGGGTGTCAACCTGGCCTCCATATCCCCAGATCCCACCTGATCAAGCCTCTTTGTAATGCCCCACAAGTCTGATTCAAGGAGTTTTGGTTGATCGATGAAAAAAACATCTGAAAACAACTAAGTTATGGACATGTTATGCAGGGGCAGTGACAATATCTGACAATCGCAAGGACAATAACAATTTCAGTCAAAACTTTGCCAACAACTCCTGCCTTACGGCAAATCAGAGAGGGCACAATACTTCAAATTAATCAATATCTAACATACATTCATATAACAAGTATAACATAAGTTATCTCCAAAATTATAGTCACAAATTCCAAGGTATTTCCAAACAACAGAGGGAGCTGTTTTCAGAAGAAGAGTAAAATCTCTCTCAACTCTCTTTTGTTTCACCAGCTTGTTTTAGTAAAGAGCACAAGTCTCATTTAATTTGTTGTAGTTTGTGATATGTCCTACCATCTGCTGCGTACAACTGTGTCTATGTCTGTGATTGACGCTTGAGCGAAACAAAATCAGAGAGAAGGAGACCAGAAAATGATTTATCATATGAAAAAACTTTTTTTGTTTATTTTAAAAGACTGCACAGGCAATGTCTTGTTTTGCATTTTGACTAGAAAATCACATGATGTTGTTTGTGTTGTTATTAACGCTTCCATTTGTTGGTATCTGTATGTATTCTAAAGCACTTTGTGTCGTGTGACTCTGCATGTATGTGTACTTTACTGTACTGTGTATATAAATGTGGTTTTGTAGTTTACAGTTGAAGAAAGCATTGTTAACTGTAATGTTTTACTCTTTATTCCCTGAATAAATCTAACAACCGTTTCCTCTCTGCTCCAGGACTGACTTTTAGGGAAGGATGGCGATGTTTCAGAAGGTTTAGAATAACATAATATGCAGCGAATAAAATGGGCCATCTGCTAGAGTCAGACATTTGCATAAAAATTCCATTCCTCACGGCTAGACACTGATATATAGACAAAAACTGAAGCCGTGTTCAAATGAAGTGAGGAAAAAGAAGACTTGTAAGTGCAGTAATGTAGAGTATCACATTTTTGCATATTTTATACTATTTTTTAATAATTTCAACTAAGAGGTGTTTCTGATATTCTGACACCGTCTTATATTTAAAATGAAACACCTCTGAATTGAATCTCGTACATCATTGCTGCTACCTGCGGCCTCGAAAGTTACCAATACGCTGAAAACTAGAATTTCAGATCGACTTTTCACAGGAGGACATACTGCTGGTTTCACCAACTGCTGCTGTTCAGCATTCTCATTGGTAAATTCATCAGTAGCCTGCAGATACTGTGCCTGTTGAGTTTGGCAAAGAATGCTTGTCAAATGGTAGTTTTGTTGTTAATTAGGAATCTAGTTTAGTGTCTTGGCGTAAATAATACTTTAGTTGTCTCTGTTAATTAATCATTTCTGCCAACTCGAGAAATAAAAGGCCCAGGTGTCTTTACAGTTTCCTCTATTTACTGGTAAAGGCATAAATCACAGAAATTACAGTGGAGTCAATGCAGTAAGTCGCAAGACTGAAGTATCATTTTATCAGATAATGTACGAATAATCAAATCTTTACCGTACCTCCTCATTACCTGCAAAAACCATTATGTAGTTGACTAAAAGGTACACAACACTTAAATCTATAAAGTTTTGACTTGGTACATACTCTCTACACACAACTTAACAAAAGATTGAAAGAGACTGGCATAGTGATGAAACTTTGATAGCATGATGTTCTATGCAGCAAAGATCTATTACAAGTTGTGAGCAACTAAAATATGCACATAATATTTAAACATCTTGATTAAGGCCATGCTATTGTTGCCCATGTGAATTACTGCTTGAAAAGACTTTCAAATGGGATAACCACACAGATGGGCAGCCCAGATGCTCAGTGGTTAGCACTGCAGGCTCATGAGGAGTGTCCAAAGTGGGTTTGCTCCAGGTGCTTCTGTTTTCCCCACAATCTAAAGGCATACACTGCACGTTAGGTTTATTGAAGACTTTGAATTGGCTGACTTGTGAATATGTCTGGTACGGCATTTTTGCCCTACAATTTGTCCAATGATCTGTGTATTATAACATAAACATAAAGTGAAGACTGATTGTGTTTTATGCACTTTTTCACCAAAATTTGCCATGTAACTGTGGATTTTTTTTTAATGCCGGTGAAGACGCTTAAAAATTGACGATAAACTCCTTTCCCATTTTTGTAGTATTTTCTAGTTTGCCTTCACGTTTTTGTCATTTCCACGTGTTGCAATTTGTCATTACGAACATGCCGGAAACAGAGAACAGTAGAAAGCAGCAGATCATATGTCTAATCAGTCTACATCCAGAAGAACGTCTTCATCAATCTCATTCTGAATTAGAGACGTTGTTTTCTCCTGTGCTGATGATGGAAGTTAGTAAGTTTGAGATATGTCGCTTTTTTCTCACCTCTGTTGAGAGTTGCAAATACAAGGTATCAATCAGGCAGCTGGCATCGTTCATGTAGTGACACTAAAGCCAGTGACAAGGCAATGGTGGTTACTATATTTTACTACAGTCTTCCTTTTAAACTCATTACCGACTGAATGATGTTTAAGTGCTACAGAGACAGCAGGCCAAGAGCCTTCAACTACAACACATGTCATAGCATTGTGACTGACTAGGGGCGTAAATTAGCGTATTTACCCAGGTGAAGAACCACACAACCCTGTATGTATCATTAGAGAAACACATCATTGTTTCAGAGTATCAGCTTTCTGTCTTCACCCAGCTTTTCCTGAATTTGCATTTTCAAAGCTGCTGGCCCTCTAACATAGTAAATATGTTGAATTTTGCAAAATTGTGATACAGTATGTAAGCAAGTCACTGCTAGACTTTGGAAGGGGAAGATATTAACAAATGTTTTAATGACAGAACTACACAACTATCCACACAGTTCTATTCGCTGTGATTGCTTCCACTGACTCTGTTTCCACAAAACTCTCTCTTCATCTAATTTTAGCCAAATATTCATTACAGGTTTGAACTGTGAATCCTGGAAGGAGAATGAGTGAGAGCTGAGGAGATAAGGGTTGTGTACACAGAGGCTAAATGCATCAGCACAAACATTCAACATACTGTCACTGCTGACTGAATGACATATGTTTTGTTATCAGGATTAGGGCATGGTAACAATGGCGTCTGTAGCAAGCTGACTGCATTCTGCCATTTCCTACAAGTCAGCTCATTTGTCACCTAATGTGGGGTCTTCTTGATACTGTTTGTTTTTTATTGCCCATTAAACAATATTATTACCTTAGGTTCTGCTTGTGTCAGCTTTTCTCTGAAGTAATGCTGATGACATGGCAGAGAGACAACTGTTAACGGATGTAAGTAATTACCTCAGTCAACCAGGTGGTAACTAAGCTGTGTGCGTGCTTAGAAAGTGTGTTGTATGGACCTGTGTGTGTGTCTTTGTCGGTTTGGGGTATTTAATTTTTCTAAATTCCTGCAAGTATTGTTAACCTTCTGGTTTTATTACAGAGTTAGGAAAGCTTTGTCTCAAAGGACCAGGGCAGGATCTATAAGTTTTTATACACCAGGAGAAAGAGAACTTGGGGAAATGCACAGTGTTGTTTTCCTTTTATGCCAACAAATAAAAAGACATTCCGTCTCGTTTTTACATATATATTTTGTGCTTTCAGACTGAATGAAATAATTTAATGAACAAACGATACAAGGATCAACCTGAAGCCATAACAGGTACTGTTTCACAATTTTTCAAATGCACACCAATAAACTGTTTAACAAAACAGTTACAAATAATATTTTCTATGGACTACATAAACAGTGAATCGACTATTTGTTGAAGCTCTACGTGAACGTTCATGTCACTACCTGTGGTTCTAATGGTAAAGGAAGAATGCACTTGTCAAAACTACTTTCCACAAATTCAACATTAGACTTTGATACTTGATTAAAGTCCAACACTGCTTATCACATTTCAGGGTTCTCCCCAGAAATTATTAGTGTAGTGGCGCACCGTCTGTCCGGGGGGGGGGGACACGGACGGACAGATGGTCATCAACTCCGTCAGCCGGGGGACGGACGGACGGACGCTCATCGCCATCAGCCGGGAGCTCCTAGCCATCAACCGGGGGACCGACGGACACTCGTCACAGTCACGCGCGGAGTATAGCGGCGCTGACCTAGCGGTATAGCGGCGCAGCGCCGCTGTTCCACCGTCTGGGGAGAACCCTGCATTTAGAATTGACCAAGCCAATTCCAACCACATTAATACCACCTTAAAGACCTATAATTTAACCAATACAAGTGCTCTGACTAACCAGGAAATCAAGTACAGACAAATTTGCTGAATTTGTTCAGCTGGACTATCTTGAGTCCCTTCCGGCTATGGTTGAGTGGCACAGTGACAGGGTTACCTTTCTGGCATGAGCTGCACCGTTGTGTGATCTTAAGCTGAGTTCAAATCCAAAATCTCCCGGGGAAAGAAGCAAAAAGGCTTTTTTAAGTCCACAAGAAACATTTCTGCAAAGAACCAGTGATCCAGAAGTTGGATGACCTGCCTATCATGAATGTTGAAAGAAATAAGACATGTAAAAAGTCGAAGTCTGGTGAAGTTTTATTCCTAACATTAGAGACAGCTAGCAACAAAATCAAAAATTTGCAACTGCATTTCATTGTTAATGTCTATTGCATTGCATCCATTAGTTTTCTAACTTGGAGGCTACTTTTTCGAGTGCCTTATACTGGTAATTGCATCATTTTGTTAAACCTGAATATAACTGATTTATGGTGGTCTTAACTGAAATACACAAAAATAATCTCTCTGCTGTTCATGTACACTACTCTGGTGTTTAAAAAAAAAATTGTTGCAGGATGATGAGTGCATCACAACAAAGCACGTAACGGCGGTGACACTGAAGACAGATATTCTGCTGAGTCAGACCTCTGTCCATGTGTCTGTATTGATTGAGCACCTGTCATCCAGAGCCACTCCATCGAACGGTATATTGACGATACCAAAGAAAACGGATGGCAATGCTAGTACTGTTCAACACTGTCGGATCCACTAACACAAAAAGAAAAGACTGGTTTTCTTCGCCTCATGTGGTGCCTTTTTGGCTGTTGTTCCACTACACTACACTGCACAGGATACCTATTACATAAAACACGATTATTGTGTACCTTGAAAATATCATTGGTCATACGACTTGCTTTCGACACAAGGGGTAAGTAGAGAGAATGTTTTAGACAGAATCAGATACATTTCACCATGTCTACAAATTGATTTCACACTAGTGTGCATTAAATCATATAACCAGGGTAACATCTAAATAATACATATATTCATAGTTTTATTCCACTGCCTGAACCCCGTTAACGTGCTCTAGTTATGCACACAAATGTCAACACTTAAACTCTGTACACAGTATGAATGTATAACGATGTAAAGACCGCAAAACAAATATATTATATATCACCTGGTTGGATTTTGACTTAACGGAGTTGAATAAGTCATTAAATAAAAATAAAAATTAGGGCATGGAGTGCTGAGGATGAATTTAAGGTTTTCACAGCATGAGGGAATACGTGCCATTGACAGGGCTACTAGAATTAATACAAAAAATAAAGGTTCCTTGTAACAATAATAATTCATTCATTTCAATTCCCAACTTAACACATTGTCATCACATCAATATCCATAAATCCAGCAAGAAGTCTTCACTCCATCTACACACTCAAAGAGACTCTGCCTAATGCTGCCTGATGGAGAGGTATTATGCCTTCTGCCCTCTGCCACTGCTCCATCTGCTTCTCCACCTCCCTTTTTCATCACATCTCGAAAAGGAAGTCAGATCCACACAGCTTCAAAGGTCAGCAGTTTTCTAACCTGACAAATCCAAACACACATGTTGTTTCATAAAAAGCTTTCATTAACGTACACATGAATGTACTACGAAAACTACTTTTGTTTCCTCCACAATAAGAAAACATGCAGGCAAGTTTAAACTCCCTGAACACTTTAAACTGCCCATGCTGAGTGCAATGTGGCCATTTGTGAGCTTTAACCCCAACAGATTGATGACCTGTCCAGGCTGTAACCCTCCTCCCACCATCAGTACCATCACCATGCAAACGACAAGCTCACAGAAATGGATGAATTGATGGATGGATTTTTATATAGACTTTTGGATTTCTATATTACATAAACACACTGTCTTAATGTGCATGACTGAATAAACAAACTGACCTTTAAGGGCAACACAATTTCATACTTTTAACTTTATTTGGCGGACCCTGCCACCTTTCTAGTTTCAAACAGTGTTCTGGGGACCTCATTTTGCCCTGAGAACAGCTTGTTTATTTAGTTATGGGACATTTAAAACACCTTTTTTACCACCCCTCTTAATAATACATAACGTTTTTAATAGTTTTTAGATATGCAATTCTATTTCCTATAGTTGTTTGTCCAGTTTTATAGGATTGACCTTTTTGACATTATCTGGCTGGCTGCCATGAGACTTGAATACTTTGTGCAATTGTGGCCAAACTTACATAGGATGTGTGCTCTGAACGAACATGCAAAATCTCATTGCAGTTTCCTTATAAATGAGAGTACACTAACTAAAAATGTAAATGGTCTTAATACAGTCATTTAGCACAGCCGTTATATTTGCATGATTTACTTAAGATTTTGTAGTATTCGTCCTTACACAAAGTTCTACTTTACTTTAGGTTTCCTCTCAGGCTGTTCTACACAGTGGATGGCAAAATAACTAAAAAAGATAAGGCCATTTGCTGAATTTGTCAAAGCAGCTGGTTTACCCTATAAGGACAACAAATCTGAGGGCTCATCTGCAAGCCTGCCACCCGCACTGGCAGCTGAGGCTCCAGAGGCAAGTGAAGCAACGTCAGCTTTACGACCTTGTATGGCTGCCTGCAGTGTATGACATTACATGCAAAAAAACAAAAGACTATACTGAAGGGTAAGACACTCTGTAACCACTGAGGGACGGACGTCGCATTATGCTATATGGGTTGCATTTGAATGAATTCAAATTTATTACATGTTAGTTTGAATTCCTTCAAATTTGACTTTTTTAGTAGTGAAAGCCCCACTGTTGTCCTAGCTAATCAGCATTATTGTCTGTGTATATTTTGATGGAAGTTGAGATTCAAAAGTAGCGTGTCACATTATATAAAGTCTCTCAATATGTGAAATCAGCAAAGAAAAGACATTCACATTCAAAATGTATGTACGCTCCGCACATCTCAATTAGATAGACTGCAAACAATCTCAATTTGCGCTTTCGAGGTCGCTCCATTTTAGCTCAAATCTCATCTGGTGGTCTTAAAGGAAGAATCAAAATCAAGACTCCTCCCTCTGACAGTGCGTGTTGACACGGATTAACTTCACTCCCATGAATGTATTAACAAATGAGGTTAATACATGATAAGCATTCAGGGAGTAGAGAAAATAAGGTCAAACCAAGTGCTAAACCAAGCAGCATTGAGTATAATAACAATTCTAAGGTTTTTTTTACATGTAGCAACAACAAATGTATGCAACAAAAGCAAAAGAGAATAAAGGTACAATTATAAGTTTGAAACATACAATTTTCTGTAATTACATCCTAGTTCATGAGTTAGTTCTAAAGCTTAATGTGTGCCTATGAATCCTTGTGTTATTGAGGAAAGGACATTCAGCACTGAACAGCACTGAACAGCTCTTTACAGAAACATGGACAAGATGTTTAAAAAGATTCCAGAAATTCTGGGCATTTCCCGATAGTCCTTGAGAGTCAGAGCTTGTTAATATTTAATACTTGAATGGAAAATCAAAGCAGGCAAGTGTAGAATTAAAGATTCTAATTTACAGCTAGATCCCTTCTTATATGCAGACATGAGCATCATAATATGCAAAGAGACAGATGGACACCCACTGTTATTACATGTTATGCTGCTTCTTTGTCTCACTACATAATGGCGAGGGTAAAAATGTGTTTAAATGGTACACACTGGGGTGTTCTAGTGAGACAGAACACTTTTTCTCAGAATATTCTTAGCCTTGGAGTTTTGCAAATACATGCATATTTGTCACAGATAAAACTGCTCAAAAGTTTAAACTCTGCTTGCACTGCATAAAATGGGCATCAGAGCTCCTTTACCATACAACACTAACTTTGTGACTACAATCCCTGTCATTTGTCATTATGGAAAGTTAATATGCCGACACTGCACTGACCCAGATTCAGAGCAGAGTTAAGCACACACACATGCGCGCACACACACACACTTGGTGGAGCAGTGGGGGAGTCTCTAAAAGCAGAAGTCAAGGCTCAACCTGTCATATCGCTGCTCTCCAGAGCTATGTTATAAAGGCGGCCAAAATAGGCTGATCAAAGTGGAGCACAACCTGTGAAATTCTCAAAGCAGCTATGTTCTCTTAGGAATTCAAAAAAACCTTATTTAAAAACATAATGCACACACTGAATAAGTTGAATAAACTACGTGTTCTGAAAGCACCTGCCTCTGATTGGCTGGAATGCATCCATGAAAATCCTACATCTGGACACCTCAAACAACTTTGAAATACATCGCTGCTCCCGTAAGCCTGTCAGATCATATGTTGTACTCTATCATTGAAAAATCTGGTCCTATCCTCCTACAGTCTATAGATACAGCCTGTCTCAGCACAATGGTTATCCTCTATAGTGGATGCTTTATTCATGCTGGCATCTTGCTTGCCTCACCTGCTTAACTTTTTCAAACTGAGGTCAAACAACACTTGTTAGATTGCAGGCACTAATAGTCAATTCACTATATTGTCAGCAAAAATTAAAGAAAATTAGTTGTTGTGAATGTATTATCTTGGTTAACAGGAAAATAAATAAATAGAGGAGTGACAATGAGGGTGATAACTCAATTTAATAGCCAAATATATCAACATTGATGCATTTATCAGGCTTTATCATCTTTTGAACCTGCTCAAAAAAAGATCGATGCTTATGTTATTGCCTACATACATGTTTTTATGATCTAGTATTGTGATTTTATTCTACTGATGTGTTTTAACTGTAGTCGTGAGTATGATAAATACTTCTAAAAAATACCAAATCATTTTCACACATACAGTCTGAAGCCTGAATGCTAAAAATGAGAATCTCAGAGCAGAGCCTAATAGTATACCAGGTGCAATGTTCAATGTTGCAGTCAAAGTGTGCAATGACAGCTTGGTTAGCTCCCAACTAATTCCCAAGATAAACTCTTAAATGTATGGCTATACACTGAGCAAATACCATTTGAACCTCCCTTTGGAGGGCAATGAAAGGCGAATCCTCTTTTACCACAACTATATAGCAATGCATCTGTGTCAACAATCAAATGGCCGAAGCAGAGGAAGTGAGCCGCTTTCCACTGTAATCACATTTTTGTGCCAAACTGATCAGGTTTAAAATGATTGTGTTAATTACTTGAGCTTGACAAAATTCGCAACATTGCAGGAATCTTATCGGTTGCTTATTGCTGCTTATTAAAAGCAGACGCAAGGTGTTAAAAGTACCATGTGGTGCTTTTAGCTACTAGTTGCACCATGGACCAACATTTTTGTGTTTTTGTATTGTGCACTGCATGCACATGTGGATCCTACCAATCGGCAATCCGGGGCAAGAAAATTCCATCAAACACAGCAGTGGAAGAAAAAAGGGAGTAAACATGGAAGTAAACGATGTACTAAACAATAAGCCCTGTAAATGTTTTATGAGGAAGAACTTTGTGGATACAGCCAATGCATTTTGTTGAGAAACACAAAATGTTAGCATACATTGTTTGTTCACAAGAAAGTTCCACAGAGCACCTTTAATCATGTGAAATCTACATTTTGTTATCTGAACAAAACATATCATATACAGTGATGTCCATCTATACTGTTGAAACATCTGGTCTAATTGACTTTTACTTGTTGATAAATCAAATTGATTCACCTGGCCCACAGGCAAGACTTTTCTCATTAGAGGTAGAGTTCTCTTATTATCCCATTATCTGAAATACTCCGTTTCAAACACCAATTTCACATCAATTTATTGATGTTGATTGACATTATTGATACAACCTGAATCTAAAAACTACTCTAAGCTCTGGCAGCTGCAATGCTTTTCATTTTTTTTTTAACTATGTCAAGTTAAAGAGCTATCTGAGAGCGATTCCACACAAATGTTGTGACAGAATAATAATTTGCTATTGGTCTGAATGGTTTCTTTAATACCTATTGCATCAGATTGTTGTAGTAAGCAAGCTTTTATTGCTCAGTACCAGGTCAGCATGGAGTCACACAAGTTTTAGAGTGGGCTGGTGACTACATTAGACACACAACACAGTCACCACCAATAATGGCAATTTCAGCTCAAAACGAAGCATAATTTAAGAGCTACTGATATCATCGACCACATCTATGATTTTTTTTCAGCGACTGAAACGGGTTTGGTGTTGTGCTCATTGACCGCTTTTTCCCAAGTTAAAAATACAACCTTTGTAGGTGGGATCCAGAGCCAGAATAACAGCATTAGATACATTTCCATAAAATGGTGACACGCTTGGATGAGATGAAGGCAGCTATACATATTGCTGTAAGTTGACTTATAATTCTCTAGTTTATGGGAAAAACATTATTTCCTGGCATTCGTTACCACAGCTGCTACAGCAACTAAAGCTGCAAATATGTCAGTGAATATATATTGCTTAAAATAAATGACTGTAAAACATACTTCAAAAAGTCAAAATAAAAACTGTATTTTGCATTTGTAGCATATCATATCAAGTCCATCACCTACATTTTCTCTGTTATTATCTTTATGATACTTTCAGTAAAACAAAAAATCCTAATTGGCAAGTTCACTCATGTATACTGTGGGTGTGTGTGGAATTCAACATCTTGTTCAGAAAGCTAAGACAGCATGGTTCCTTGCGGCTTCCTTGTGGGTTAATAATGTGTAACTGCTTGACTGTAGGAGATGAAGACTGAAAGGAGTACAATAGCAAGCAATCTACACAAAAATATGCCAACAATTTCTGAGAAAGTGGGAAAGACTCTTGTTGCACTGTCAGGCATTTCTGTGAAAATCAGAAAGCAGTGGCACATTCTAAGCCTTTAACACCCCAGTTTTTGGTTTATTTATAGAGGAGATCTATCTTATCTTGACTTAAGAGGTTCATTTCAAAATGCATGAATTGTATGTATTAAACCTTTGAAAAGAAAAAGAAAATTGCTCTAAAAGAATATGTCCCTGGGATCCCACTCCTAACTTTTGACAAAGCCCAGAAGTCAATACCTAGAAACTCTCCTGGTCAGCACATATATTTTCAGTAAGGCTAGCTACTATGAGTAGTTTTAAAATCCTAAACAATTTTGAGATTGGTTTGCATCATACACATGTGGATGAACCTCACAGATGTTCTTCTCTCTAATCTCAAACATGCAGTGATGTTGCTAGGTACACGTCCTGCGTCCCTGACGCATTAAAATCTGAAAGGACGCACTAAACTCACTATCCATGCGTCCCGGGGACGCACCTCATTTTTCCCATGAAAAACAATACATTGTGAACATTAAACAACTCGTGTTTAATCACAGTAACTGGCAAAAGAAACCTTGTTGTTAGCAGACCGGACAAGCGCTGTTTCGACCCTCTGCGCATCTACTCGGCGCAGACGTGATCCCCCGTACAAAGTATCGCGACATGCTCATTTAGCCGCTACCAAAACAACTAGCCCGTCACCGCTGATTTCATTTCAACCAGGGGCGTCGCACCCGTGGGGGATGTGTGTGTTTTAACACCCACACTTGTTCTGCAGTTTTTCTGCAGTTTTGCATAAACGCCTTACTGTGGCCGGAGTCACTTTCTCCAGCCGCTCTAAGTCTGCACTCGCTGCAGCTGCCTCCTCTCCCCCTCCCTCTCCCGTTGCTGCTTCAAACATGACACCGGCTTTAGGACTGACCGGCTGATGATTGGCTGTACTGCCTTAAGTCCCACCTCTCTTGCTATTGTTCAGCTCGTGCTGATGAGGCAGGATCTACCGTAAAATACCAAATAATAGCCGGGCGTGTATTTGCCTCAACCACTTAACAGACCAGGCGTTTATTTGGGACAGGCGTTTAATTCCTTCCTCACAAAAATCCGGGATGAAAATGTCACAAACTTCTCCAGCTTCTCTGTGAATTCTCTGGAAACGGAGAGCAACCAAAAACAATGTCTGTAACGTTCTCTGATGATCGTAAACGTTGATTACTCCTGATACGTTCAGTATACAGGTCGACACCAAACCACATGATGTGTTTTATAATGTTTTTATGTGTTTACAGCTGCTAATGTATGTAACGCTGTTACTGTGATGATACATGACAGTTAAATATTTAATCTGTCTATAATAACCACATCCTGACATGTGACTGTGATTTTTGATAATCTAAGTACTAATAATAACATTCATGACAAAAAATTAACAAAGACTGCAGATCACGATAAGAAGCTGCAACTGGCAGTGAGCAGCTCTCTTTTCTGTTAGCAGTGAAGTGACATAGTCCATGACAGAACATTAAAATACGATAATGTATAAAATAACATTTAATGGTAAAAAAAAAAAGTACAGTTGCAGTAGGCTTCTATTATAAATATAACTTTTTAGGGCCGGGACTCGATTAAAAAAATGAATCGAATTAATCAGAGGCTTTGTAATTAATTAATCGAAATTAATCGCATTTTAATCGCATATAAATATTTGACCTGAGAACAGTGAGAAGCAATTTTTTTCACATGGATTTTAGTATACCATTGAATAATGACTGAATACAGAAGCTTAAGCAACAAAACAATGTTTTTGTTTTTTCAAGATCAGCAGACCAGTGCAATTTTTTAATATTTTTTTGGCCTTTATTGACAGAACAGCTGAAGATATGACAGGAAACAGGGCGAGAGAGAGGGGGAGTGACACGCAGCAAACGGACCCAGGCCGGGAGTCGAACCTGGGTCCGCTGCAGAGCCTCGGTACATGGGACGTGTGCTCTACCCACTGAGCTAAACGCTGCCACGTGCAATTTTTGCCATAAAGTGCAGCAATTGCATGCTCCTATCTACGCTGCCATCCGTCCGCTTTTGAAAACGAAATTTCCCATCCACGGGGCCAACCAAAGCAGTCTCATCTGCTTCTTCGTTCATTGTTGCTGTCTGAAGTCATGACCGTTAGTTGGTGCTCCAGTATAATCGGTACCCCTGAAACTCTTCCAGTGAGAAACGTTCCGCGGTGCAAAAATAAGTGCGATTAAAATGCGTTAATTTTTTTAACGCGTTAATTTTTGTGTAATTAATTAATCGTAATTAACGCGTTAAAGTCCCGGCCCTAATAATATTATATTATAATTAAATGAATCAAGACAGATGTCACATTTACATGTCAGGGTGTGGTTATTATAGACACAGATTTAATATTTAAGTGTCATTTATCATCACCCCCCGACCCAAAATTGTTTTAAAAAAAACACCACCTCCCCCACCACCACCACCACATCAATCCCCCGCACTTTTGAAAAGCTTGCTACACCTCTGATTTCAACAATTAAAAATACGAACTTCATAGTGTATAAACCCACGTTTCCACTGCTCGATGCTGTGCTCATTCGTGTCGATTATGTTTTAACATTTAGGGGACGTGCTGTAATGAAATAAATAAAACATAATCCGGTGGTGGTGATGAAAACTACATTGAATGGCAGCCATTTTGTTATGCCCAAACGGCGTCTGCGCATACATCACGCTTCCAACGTGATCCCGTTTTTTCTCGAGTAAGCAGGAAAAGGAGAACGCAAAAATACCACCAAAGAAAAAGAAAAAGTCAGCAGACTATTTGAATTTTAGTAATTTATTTTGGTGCTATTTATGTTGCTACAAAAATGCTGTTTGATTTGAATGTCATATGTCATGCCACTGTGACAGTTGTTTTGCAATAAACTTTTCAGATTTGGAATTTTATTTGTTTAATTTCAGATACATTTTGAACATACATGAATATATCTGTTTATTATAACCACATCATACCACCATCAAAGGAGTTTAACACTCAATAAAATTTAAGAAATAGAATAATATAAGAAAGAAAGACATTTTTCTAACTGGGGAGTCGGGACCCATTGAATTTCCCAGGGACCCACTCAACTCACCACCTGTGGGTCCCGGGGACTCACTACATTGAAAATCAACATCACTGAACATGCACACACTACAAGACTGGAAAATATCGGTGCATCGCAAACTACAGGATATTAAGATCATTCTGACAGTGGCAGCGATCCACCGACACACATGATATCTCTGACGTGATCTAATAGGGAGCTGCATGTAAACAAATGAATACTGTGTTGCAACAACTGGCTGTAGTAAATCTTTGCAGTGAGAGAAAAGTAAAAGAAACAAGTTTGGATGAGAAAATGGTTCCAACTGTCAGTTTTAATATGTCAACAGTAGTAGGCTAGCTAACATTAGCTTCAACCTTGGCTGACCAGCTGTCAGCTGCTACTGTCACTGGCTATAGACCAAATCAGATCAGATTTTAAATATTAAAAATCAAACGTTGGATATTATTGGGGATGCCCTGATAAGTCTGTGAGCAGTTCAGGAAGTTTAAGACTCGTTCTGTAAACTCCTCACTTTACAAGATAATGTTGTCTGAGATCCCAGACTGGGTATTTCCTCAGAATGTTGGGAACTCCTGTAGTGTTAGAGGAGTGAAGAAAAGCACCTAACAATAGAAAAGTTAATGGACCAAGACAGAGCACACAAACCCTGTGGGGGGAGGAGCTGGGCCAATACTTGGGGCCTATACTGGTCACAGATGTAGCCTATAGTGGGGGTGGATGAAGAGACAAGTGAGGCCTGAGAGACTTGAATGGCCCCTAGCAAAGCTCTATGCACTGATTTGTTTTTGATCGAATCAAAACAATAACATGGCATCATGAAGAATAGAGACACAGCAGAAGCAGAACAGGAACCTTCTGGTGTCATTAGTGCATTAACACAACCCCTCATGGCTAGCAAAACAATGATTGTGCAAAAGAGAATGACATTGAATGTTTGCACACAAATTATGTACAGTTCACTGAACTGCATTGTCAGTGCCCAATCATTGATGTCTACATGTCACATCTACACAATCCACCACATGCCTGTTTCTATTGAGGTGTCACTAGCTTATGACCTGTGGTTTTGACCAGTTTCAGCCCATGACTAGACTCTGCACACATGCTTGCTTTACTTGTTTAAACATTGTTACAGGTAAAAGATAGTTATATTTTCTAGTGAGCAGTGATTAAGACAGGAACACATTTCATATGACGATCATCCAAAGGAATATTGTTGATTCTACCAAGAAAATCAAGATGATGTAAATTCAAACAACTACTGGAGAGCAGAATCAGTTGTTCCTTAAAGTCTAAGTGTCCTGGATAATTTCCAAACGTGTTAACTATCTCATATAAATTCCACAGAATAAAACTAACAAGTATATCTGTTTCATTGAAAATACAATATTACATTCAGCTTATGGAGACAACTTGATTATATGGGAATAGCTACAGTTTAGTCATCATTATGACAGCTACCAATGAAAAAGTCAAGTTATACTGGACCTCTAACATGCCCCGAAGTTAATCCATGTCTTACCATGACTACCAGACTGAAAGTGACTTGGACATGCAGCTCCAACTTCAAAAAGACTGTCTTTGATGCTCACAGTTCAAGCCATCCTAGACCGTATCATGAATAACATGAATTCTTAGAGTGAGACGCAGCCAGCTATAACGGTGATGAAATGATCCACATCGTCTGGATTAATTCTGAGGATCACTCAGTTGGTTCTGCCTGTACTTTCGTACAAAGGCTTTGCTGTCACTTCATACACTTCGAACCGATGGGCCACCATCCAACAAAAGAGAAACACTATTAACAATTCAGTCTTCAAAATCAATTATTTTTCCCAAGAGACTGTGACATCCGTGAGAGGCTGAAGGAGAATCATTAAAAACAGTAGTGAAAAATCTTGGCGGCAGCTTGGCATCACACTCCAGTCACAACATCTCAATGAGAAGAGGTGCTGTCTGCTAACTGAGAAATCTTTCTCCCTCAGTTCTGAAGAGGAGAAACTAACTCCCTTTGCTCTCTCTCCATGTGTGTTTCCACTGATACGACTCAAACCATATCACGGGTAATTTCACCCCTTAATTAAAGCTGCTATCAAAGAACAACTTCAATTTTGAAAACAGACCTGCTTATTTCTCGTGCTTTGCTAGTTTGAAAGATTTCCAGCAACAAGCCACTTGTCAGATACTACAAGTGATGCCATCTAATGCATGTTCTTCGTGTTCTATTTCAAGCATCCTGCTGCATGTTCCTTGGTGTATGTCAAAATCTCCAAACTGTACAATTGGACCCTGACCATCCTAATAACCTAAATCCCTTATCAGCAGTTAGCCTGAGCCTGAACCAGGTAGTTTACATTTCCTTTTATCACCAAAATTAGCACCAAATACGCAGGGTATATATATTTTTTTTTATATATTTTTTAATACGGTAAAATCTTCTCAAAATAGGTGACTTTCTTCTTGCTCACTGCCAGAAGAGAAGTCTGCCTTTCTGTTTTTTAGTCTTTTTTTTCTGGTGTGTCATGTTCTAAATCACAAATGCAGTGGAAAAACAGTAGACAGCAGCAGGGAGGCTAGTGACAATGTTACAGTGGTTACTTTCCTTTTTTTCAGGCACTCTTACAAATCAGCGCCATGTTAACAATGTTTGAGGACTGCTTGAACAGAGACGGAGTGGGAAACTGTTTACAACACCAATGCATGTCAAAGAATCGCAAAAAGGGGCAAAACTTTGCTAAACCACCTGGATGTCATATCAGAGTTATTTACCCTGGAATGGATACCAATTGTACCTTTTCCCACTGTAGACAAAAGCCAGATGTAAGTTGTTGTCAGTGGGATTTTTGTCTGCTGTGAAAAGGGTATGATACTGGTTAGGACCTGGAATTTAGGGTGGACTCCAAAAACCCTGAGGATGGATACTTGGAAGGTTTTTCAAAAACAAGTCGTTGATGACAACAATATGATCTCACTCTGTACTTAAACCGACTAGCTTATCTATCATTAAAAAGGTCACTTTTAAAACTATAAATAGGAACATTTGAACAGCTAGCTTTTGAAACACTCCCTGCACAGAAATATTTCATGATGAAGCTGAATTAAAGCATGGAAATGCAGAGAAAATTGTTTACATGTAGGGCCCTATGAAATCCGTTTTATTTTTTCCCAAATTCCGCTTTATTTTTTCCCAAATTCGGTTTTTTCCGTTTTAATTTTTGGGAATTCCGTTTTTTCCGTTTTAATTTTTGTGAATCCTGATTTACTCTTATTGTACTACCAAAAACAGAGTGTTTTTAATGTAAATAACTCAAATGTACACAAATTAAATAGAAATTACCTTAAATTAATTGAGGGGACAAACATATTTCCTCAATACTGTACCATACAGTACAGTAAAGTGCATCAAAAATATTTTGACTTCATCATGTCTTCATACAGTAGTATATTTTGTGTTTGTATGGGTTTCATTGAATAAAAACATGGTCAGCTCTCAGGCAGATCCAGAAAAGCCTCCCAGCCCAGGCAGAGTCAGCTAAGAAGGCTGTGGCTAACAGGGCCAGCTAGCTAACAGCAGCTACTGTTAGCAGCAGTTAACAGTCACTCTGGTATTATATGCCAATAATATGAATCGCACAGTGGCTAACTCTGACGCATAACATCTTTAATTATGATTTCTCAGGTCTGCTTCTTTGCAAAACAACAGTTCACCTGACACAAGTCGTTCGGGAACTGCTCGGCTCTGTACTGAGGGGTAAATGTCAAGTTTCTCAGCTTTTTCGCCGACGAAGACGGCGCCGTGGGCAGCCACTTCGCCATGCTTGCAATGTTTTGACGGGGGAGCTCAGTCTGTGGGGAGGGGGGCGGCGACTTGTTGTGCCACCCAGATTTGGTTCCCCCCGTGCAGTTTTCCCCAGACAAAAGTTCCTCTTCCACACGAGAACAACATTTCAGTGAAATTATGTCAAATTCCGCGATATTCCGTGTTAAAAAGCAGATTCCGTTTTAATCGGCCAATTCCGCGATTCCGTCCGCAATTCCGTGATCGTGGAAATCATAGGGCCCTATACATGGCACAAAAAGGCTATTTTAGAGTTTCAAAAGAGATGTTACCAACCTTGAATTGCTTTACAAATCTAACAAAGCCTAGAGAGGGCACTATGACATACACCATTGTAAGCACTTACATGAGATTACACAATAATATGAGAAAGTAAATCAATCTTCGAAAGACAACAAATAAAAATTACCTTTAATAAAATACAAACTTCCCACCTGATTATTTAAGTGATTGAAAATGGAGTTGCTGACGGATTTAACTAGCTAGTGGGGCTTAGAGCTGTCCCAAAAGATTATTTTTTTAACGATTAATCTAGCGATTATTTTTTCGATTAGTCGACTAATCTAACGATTAATTTAACGTTACATGACCAAACAAAAGTAACATAGTAACTGTAACTGTCCTTGGTAACTTATATGAGGAAAAAAATACCGCAGTTGTAGGCGGAGCAGCGCCTGTCCTCCCGCCTGTCCTACCAACTCTTCGTCACATTTCTGCCCGAAAAACAGTGTCTGTCACCGGCAAAAACCTTTAACTCACTCGAGTGGTTGTGTTGATAGAAATCACGGCGATGGTCAGCCCTCCCGACCGAGACTTCAGTGAACTTTCGAACAGCCTCTGTCCCTGCAAGTGACAGATTCACACAGCGACCTGTTTACTGATGGTGATTATGTAATAATGTAATTTAGCTCGAACAACGTAACTCTTTCACCTTCCAGGATGTTTAGGGGGCCAGGTTCTCAATCACTACACATTATAAACGGTCCGCGGGTTTAGATTGACAGGGGGGACACCTGGGAAACACCCCGACGTCATCATCACGACGTGTACCGTCATGTCTCTTTAGGAGCGGCAGCGCAGCTTTCTATGTGAATTACATGACGGTTCGTCTTTATTCAAGCGGTGCTTCGCTCTGTGTGAATGACCAACGGCGGGGAATTGACGAACCGCTGCGGCGCTAATGCAGCGTCTCTGTGTGAGAGAGGTTATTCTCAGCCTCCGCAGGTACTACCACTTCCTGTTTGGGACGACACGTCGACGCAAATTATTCCTGTCGACGAATTTATGTCATCGATTACGTCAACGTAGCCCTAGCGGGGCTGTTTGTGCAGAGACATTACCTCCAACCATTGTTGTAGTTTCTAAAACTCACATCGGAAAAACACCTTAAATGGGTAAACTGTAAAGCAGCATCCAAATTAACAGCATTTTATCAGTTAGTCAGTGAGTTATTCATTTAATACAGCTTTATTTTCATATTAAATTAACCACCTTGTTTATAGGTATTTGTTTTCACTAAATACCTGATAGGTCAAAGCTGTAAATCAACCTAAACAAGCTACAGGCCAAATTATATTGCATCAACTTATCACAAACGAGGACATTTCCCATCTATCTGCATCAAAACAATACAACACATATGGCAGCTCAAAAAGGGCCATGTATGGGGAGTGTTTTCTTTTAAACTTCAGGACACGGACACTACATCATCAGGTCATTAACCTCATATTCCACCCTGACTTTAAATCCACCCATCACATTTAAGTCTGTGCAAATCCATCAGCAGCTTTTGTTTGGTGAAAATGTAGGATTTAGACAAGTCTGAAGCATTGTTAAAAATCAAACTCAAACCTGAATATAAGATCTGAGCTGCATATGATATTACATTTTGATAAAATATTTCCACACAAGTAAAGTTGTGATGACACAGGGGGTGCACATACTTTTGCACTTTTCATTTTTTAAAATTTGATTAGCTTCAGACAAAACATTATCCTCAGATCTGATGATTTGCGATGCTTTGTTTGTTGAGAGCAGCCTCTTGGTGAAATGTTATTCAACCACACCCACCCACAGACTTCTGACTAATGGAAGGATGGGTGGATGGATTGATTTTTGTAATAACAGTCCTGTCGAGAATGAAGTCAGGCTGTAACAATATAACTTTCACTGAAACAGCTCTTTTGCTATGCATCGTGGTTGTGGGTGTGGTCAGACTAATAGACATGAAAAGAAGATTAGAGAGTAACCTCACTCTTTCTTGCTGCACCAAGCTGCTGCTGACACTAGATTTTCAAGCATTGCTGGATCATCCACTTTATTGTCCCCCCTGAAACAATAAAGTGCTCTTTTCTTTATTTTGGTTCTTCTTTATAGTCCAATGTGGGATAATGTCTTTTAAACAGTTAAGAAAACAGCAGATTCATGAAGCCAATTTAACATATGCCCAAATCCTAGGCTGCTGCTTAGTAAGAGTTATCAAGTGTCCCCAAGAGCACACATAATGTTACCTTAAAGATGAGGAAACACACAATTAGCAAAAAACCCTGATGAGAATGTTTGCTGTCAGTTCGATGCAGTTCCACATTGCAGCATTGGGTAATACAAACCCTAGGGTTAGGAGAGTTGAAATTGATGTGGTAGACAAGAGCTCCATGACTATTGATTGTTCTGTGCTGTTTCTATTGCCTCATCTCTCATCTGTTAAACAGTATCAAACATTTGTGCAAGAGCTGGAGTGAGAGAAAGGCAAAGAGGAGAGCAATCCTGTTCCAGTTAGCGGGGGTACCATGGCTACCTTAAAGCCCCGATTCAGTACAACAACAGGGGGTTCCATGGTCTTCAGCCAATATTGCTTCCTCTCCCAGGAGACTGAGAACACAATGCACGCCTGCCTGCCATTGATTCACCCCTAAATTATGGCTTTTTCTTATCCACAGCACCAGAAAAAGGCTTTATACTGCAATTGGCATACAGTAACTGAGCCAAAACATTCAGGTAATTACACAGGTGGCTGTCAAACCTTCTGTATTGGGTATCATGAAATGAGGAGTAAGAGATGGGCTATGAACAAGCAGAAAATGACTATGTTTCAAAACAGAACTAGTTCAAAATAGACTGATGTTGCTCAGTCGGGAACAAAAAGTGTTTAATTTTCCAAAAGCAAAGCAAAGCTTTTCAGTTTGTCCAGAGGATCGAAGTGATAACAAAAGAACAATAACTACAAACTGTCATGCGGATAAGACTTGCTCAGTTCACAATCTAGTATAACACCATTACTATAATATAAATGTAAATCTTCCACAAAATGACAGAAAATGTATCCTAAAGGTTAGATAAATGAACCTTGCATAAAAGACTGTCTCAGGCAGCTTGTCAGCCAGCGATACACATATGTAGTTATCTCCCAAAGGGCAGAGAAGAGTCTGTCCATGCTTGTCAGACTAAAATCACAGCTCTTGCCTCGTCTGCCTCTCGTCAATATTAAGTAAAAGTCATCTTTAGTCATTTAAATAGTACTTGTACAGCAAAATTTAACAAACAAGACATTTTCTTACTCATACTGAGTAAAAAAAACAAAACAGTTTTTCTGCCCCATCAAACAATGGGAAATGCATTGTGAGGTTAATTAATTGAGGGATTGATTAAAGTAATAATGAAATCATCAGTTGATTATTCAATTATTCAATCGTCAGAGAGGTAATTGACAACGATTTGAGAATTGATTCATTATTTAAAGTGACCACAAGGAACTTTCAGTTTTTTGTTGATTCTAGCGGCCCCATTTGACAAAAGCAGTACAACACCAGCACGTACTGTTGTTAAGATCTTTGCTAGTGCAAAGACAGCGCATGCATTTGTTTTGGAAGCAAGTCACAGATAGACCACAGGATGGATCAAGATGAGGTAATGTATTTATATGTGATTTGATATGTACTATATGTAATCGGACCCGGGCACAGGAATAAATAATATCTGTATAAAGATAGCAGTCTTTTCGCTGATGGTCTCGTTTGCAGCTACAGGTCATTTATAATCATTAGAGGAATTACGAGACAGTTTCAAAAACACAAATTTTAACTGACAATCGATTATTGATAAATCATTAATGATATAAGAAAACTGTTTTGACAATGATGGGAACTAAAAACTAAAGAAACTAAATAACAAAACAATGACTTGATTGTCGCTATTCAACAACTGGCCCAACAAAATCCAACTCATATTAATAATGGCTAAAATTCAATTAAACACATTTTCAAATCAAGTCATTTCATATTTTATGTTGTTACGTTTGATAAGCAGGTATTTGTAATTTGTAAGAAGACACTTTTTGATCTCTTTGTGCCCTATACCTTTTTTTTTTATCTGTTAAAATCTTAACAGCCATTAACTGACTAATCATTAACATCCCTAGTTTAAGTCAATGTGAGGACTTGCTGCTTTGCCCATTCAATTGTTATTGCAAGAGGGTCACAATTTTGGGAGAAATTATCACTTAAGGGACCAAAACACCTTAATAGAAGGTAGGTAAATAATGCTTCACCCATAATATATTAATTTCTGAAGGCCCTCCCTTTATAATCCTTTTAAGACTCAACACAACAACCATAAAAATCACAGGATTATTTTAGCCTCATCCTTTGCAGGCTGTCTCATGAGATCACATGGGCAACATATGGGGGGGGGAGAGTGGACCCAGTCGGTGTCAGCATGCCTCCTTGCCAATCAAAAGTTTACATTCTAAATACAGCCACTATGTGACCCCTAGAGGCCCCTGGGATGCCTCATATCCAGTTACAGGAGGAGAATGTGGGATGAGCCACGGCAGGTCAGAAAAAAAGCTGTGGTCTGACAGCCCTGCTGCAACTGTGCTGTTGAATGCAGAGTGCACTTGAGCCTGGATGATGCGTGTCTGCAAACAGGCACCAAATGCAAAACTCTCCCTTAATTACAGTTTCTGCAAAACTCAAATGAGGCGCCAGTGGTTCAGTGAGCAGTGTGGGTGCACACTGAAAAACTGTGAAGCTTAAATCAGCTGTTTGACACCGCCTGTCAGGGCTTCTTAAAACTGTTATCATTTTTGAAGAAGAGCAAACGGGAGCCTCGGCCATAAAGTAACGCTTTTGCTTCGCAGGGTGAGGCGAGGCGAGCTAGCTGCTTGAGGACGAGCACGAAGGCGTATTAAAATAATTCGAAACCATTCGCGAAATATGAGTATGACTTGGAACTCGTGCCACCGAACCCGAAATTGGTGACTTTATTTGAACAAAGAGGCAAAAAAAATAAAAAATTCAGACGAAAGGAACCTACGAGCGCTGCAAACAGTCACAAAGAAGAGGCTGGAGAAACTGAACGGTCTCCACCGAGACGATGGACGCTTCGGCAGCCGTTATAACGCGGACGCTCCGTTATTTTTTACTAGCATTAAAAAAAAGTGGCCGGTGTCAGTTAGCTTAGCCACTCCACTAGCTTTAGCAGCCTAGCTTGTCTCAGCCCGACATGCTCGCACAAGTCAGTCGGAGCAGGCTTTCAGCACTGGGCTCACTGGATAGCTGTGCTTGGAGAGTTGGGTTCAGATAACGTTAGCAGAGTCGGCGGGCACAGATTTTTTTCCCCTCTAATTATTATTATTTGAGCTAACGAGAGCAGCCGAAGCTCGGCAAAACAGAGTTGTGGCATAATGAGCCGTGAAGTGTTTCGGTGCGGATGATTTATTTACCCCGCCAACTAGCTTAAAAGCACAATGATGAATGAATAGGCGGACCTCGCCTAAGCTAATGTTAGCAGCGGTGCAGCGGGTCAGTCGGTGCAGCAAGTGTAATGCTACCAGGCTGCTAGCAAAAAAAAAGAAAAGAAACACACACACACACACACATCCAGTTGGACAAACCACAGCATTCAAATAGCTAAATAACCGCTTACGCACCTTCACGCGTTGGAGATGACACCTCTTGCAGGTCCGCAAACTGTTTCACAGCGCCCTGGTTTCTTCAACTGAGTATTCCCAAAAAAAATGGTGTCCTCCTGTTCAGTTAACCCACGGCGAACAGTGGAAATCGACTCAATCCGGACGCTTTCCTCAATCCCGTGGTGCTGAATCTGAGGCTACACGCTTCTGTCGGTGTCTCGGAGATTTGCCTCCTCCTCCTCCTCTGGATGCCTGCGAAATAATGACCCCTCCCAGCGCTCCGACCACAACAGCGGAGTAGGCAGGTGCAGATGATGGTGCGCTAGTAGCGGAGAGCCTTGCGATATAGTGGGCCGTGCGGTAGATTCCGGGCTCGTCGAATCAGGAGGGTCTCCGGCGTTGACGCATGCGTGATTCCTTGCTCTAGGATGCGCCCCTGCCAGTGAGCACATTGTAGAGGGAGGATTTCTGAGGTTTTTTTGGCATATTCTGGGGAGAGTGCACGCCGGACTCCAGCTGTAGTGTTAGTCACTACATCATAAGTTCATCGATGGTCGAGCTGCGTTTATACCACAATACATTCAGAAATATAACCCATGGATATTACAGAAAGAGTCTCTGTGGAAGTGTTTGCTGTAGAGATGACAGCCGATTATTATATGGAAAGAATAAAGTTACTGATGATGAATAGGACAGATACGTGATGGGGGAACATTTGGTCCGTCTTGGGAGTTGAGTAGAGCGTCTCTTTTGTTTTTGTGTACGCTTTTATAGTGTTAAAAAGCCAGCAGTTGCATATGATCAAAAAAAAAAAAAAAATAGATATAGCTTTGTTTCCCCGACTACTGGAATAATTGTATGTTAAACAATATGGATATGTTTTCAAAAATCTGAACGTGAACTGTAGCCTATAACTTGGAAATAACTTGAAATAACTTGGCCATCCCTTTCATGCTTTTTATAGCTTTTGACAAGACTTACCTTATTCATCCAGTCACAGATATAGTAACATAGATCGGTTTACACACATAAAGTCAACAATATCTAACCGTTAAATTAGATCATGTCATTTTCTTTCTTCTTTTTCTCTTTTCTAATCTCTCCCACAATTTTCACTATCCACATATCAAACTAATACTTTCACACTGTACACTGCTGATGAACTTAGGACAATGACAGCAGCAGAAAGACTTTGTGCCAACATTCCCTTTTCACAGTAGGTATTTTTGAGTTTGAGGACAATGAGGTCAGAGGTCAAGACAAGAATCCAAGGTGAGCCTGATGGTCACAGGAGCTACTGCTGCTCTATGTCTTATTCCTTTTCCTCTATGAGAAACACAATGAAAGGATAGGAAAAGTTCATATAATTTACTCCAGCAAGTCTGTTGCGTATGTATCCCTAAAAATATAAATCTTGAAATAAATCATCTCAACCTAAAGCTATGTATTTATTCTTTAGGTGCATAAAACATACCCGCCCACTGAATGAAACCTTCGGCTCGCACTCTTTATGTCTGATGAGTCATCTGACACCTCTGTGGGGTTCATACACGTGTTTTATCTTATTCCTAGACATTGTTTTGAATGAAAAAGTAGTGATACTGCAAGAACAATAACTGTTACATACATGTATGAACACACAAAACCCATCCAGATGCTTCAATATGAGAAATGCAGCTGTTGTAGAGTGAGACAGCTCAGGATGCAGAGTACAGCCACAGGTTCTGTTCACTCACCCACAAAGCACTAAAATGAAAAATAAAAATCAACACATTCGCTGTAAACATGTTGGGTTTTTTTATTAGCTGCGCTTATTAAACACAACATAGTTAATAAGGCTGAGAACAAGTGTACATGATTCCTCTTGCTCTGCAATAAACGCACTGCGAGGAAGACAAATTACGCCAGGTAATTAGTGCCTTTTTTCCACCTCTGACCGCAGACTTGCTAATTACTTCTTCAAACTGAGTGATTTTGTTTGAGGGAATGTTAGTATTTATTGACTTCATTTGGCAGACAAACATAGGGCGTTCTGCGCTGCGGACTTTAACGCGAATGCTGTCGTATGCAGGTGTAGCTTTATAGTGCCTCAGTACAGCCAACCGTCCAGCAGGTCTTGGATCTGTTGTAACGTTTATTTCAGCAGAAGCGGTGTTTGTTGTGCCGTCACAGTCCTGAACTCTCTTGCACCACAAACTATATGCTTTGGGTTACAGGAGGACCCAGTGACAAATACAACTGACATCCTTTAGTTCTTCATCACTCATCTGTTTCTGGGTCCAAGTGACAAGAGTCTCTGCAAGGCAGACCAGGTATCCCTCTAATATCTACATCCTCCAGCCCTACCTGGGGGATCCCAAGGCTTTTCCATCCCAGACTGCATATGTATGAAGTCCGTCCTGCTTGTTCTGGGTCTTCCCTGGGGTTTTCTCCCAGTCGGATAAGCCCAGTCACCCAATCAGATGCCTTAACTACTTCAACTGTGTCCTGGGGAAAGAAAAAAAAAAAAGAAGTGTGGTTGAGCTCTAAGCCCTTTTGAGTTATCGGTGCTCCTCACTCTGTCCCTAAGGGTGAGCCTGGACATAAAATGAAGGTAGTCATTTCAGCCGGCTCACTGCCTCAAGCTAATGACCATAAGTAATGTTTGGAAACTAGATTGCTTGGTTTAATCATGAGGTTTGCCTTCAAGCTCAACCTCCTCTTCATCTTAATAGTCCAGTGGCAATCCACCTGTCGATCTCCTGCTCCATATTAACCCCACTCATGCACAAACCTAATCTCAGCAGTTTATCCAGCACAGTCGGCAGAATTAAACATTGACTTTGTAAGCAGCAGAGAATTGTTCCAAAACCGTATGTAGCCATTTTTCTGGCAACAAAACGAGGTATTTTTAGCAAGACAGGGGGACAGGTTGTAATATCATGGTTTGGGTTTTTTGGTTTTTCCTGTCTTATTTTGTAGATTTTATCCTCATGTGTCATGTTTTATTTTGTACTTCCTGTCTTTGTTTTTTCCTTTCTGTTTTCTGTGTACACCTGTGTTTTGTTAGTTGATCAGCCCCTGTGTATTTCAGTCGGTCCTGTGTTTGCTGTTCTCTTGGTTTGTCCTTTGCCTGCCTTTTTGTGACCTGCCTTTTTATTGCTTGCATACTGGATTGTAGGTTTGTATCGCCAGAAAAATGGTTGGAAAATGTCCCAAATGTCTCACTAAAATATTCACCTAATACCCTAACCCCATATTTTTTGTGCCTCAACCTAACCTAACCTAACTAGACCTGAACAACACCGCATAATGGTCACAACACAGGATTGAAACTAAGAGATTGAACATACAGTGTCAGTGGTTTGCAGAAACATTTATTCTGGGGATTGGGTTGGTTTATCAATACACTTGTTCGGAAAAGTGGATCTCAGAAGCTTGGTGAAATGGTCCTTATAAACTCTTCACTGGAAACCTTTTCTGTCACTTACTTTTTGAATATACTTCCTGGGCTCCAATGCTTAGTGTAGATGAAAACTACAGAAATGTTTGCTGTGATCACAAGCAAATTATGCATTGTTCCCAAATGACTGACTGACTGTCAGTAAATGTTTATGTTTACTGACAAGAATATATCCAGTTATTGTTAGTCAGATTCTGCTGTTGTTCCTAATATATCTGTTCCTATTTTAACTACCAAATTAGACTATTACAGAGCTTAACTCTAATTTATATATGCTCAAATGCAATTAATTTCATTAGAAAGCCATATTAATTCTCATTTGTCAACATGTCAGTTCACTGGATGCTTATATGGGAGATACCGAAAGATATTTTTCAGGCTTGGTCTGTTGAACTTGAGGACAATTACTGAGTCTGAAATGAGCAGGTAATCACTGAAAGCCTCTGAGAAGTTCTGTCTCTGGAGGAAATTGGATTACGCTGACTTCCAGCCAACATATTAGGTCAGGAAGACACAGCTGAAGTAGTTGGACCTTTGATGCTGTGCAGCTGTGGCAGATGAACTCTCGCTGATCATTAGCCATCTTCTGGAAAATCAGTAAACAATATTGGGCACTATCACCACTGCAGGACTATTGCATAAGATAAGTGTAGGGGTTTAAAAGTGGAGAACTTTAGAAAAAAGTGACACCTGGGTAAAGGTGATGATCGATAAATCTAATGCTTAGTCATATATTGGTGAGTAAACATTGCTATAGCCAGTTGTGTCCCCACATTTTTTTTTCTGCCTCCTTATTTGTCTTTGGAGAAGAAAAATAGCAGCAACAGCAGCCCATTGTTTCCCATCTGCTTGTGTTTTCAGTGCATGGCAGCAACCCAACACAACGCGTTAGCAAGCTATTATTCATTTGTCAGATAGGGGACTGTGACTGTGGGGTTACTGGAGACATGTCCCACAGTGTATCCCAGCCCTTCACTTATCTGGTTCAATGACCTGATCCATCTGGAGAGAGGCTACAGTGGGAATAAACCTATGTTTGAGTCTGAGGAGTTGTCAACTACTTTTTTATATTTAGATCAAGGCAAGCTGCATAAAGCAGCAAAAGATCATAAGCTTCTTCCTGCTTTTAAAGCTGCACAGCTTTGCACCAAGATTTCCTCCGAGATTTTATTCATCCAGTGTGTATGTACTGCAATATACAAGTGTACAGTATATGTGTGTGACTTATGTATGCACACGTGCTCAAGGGACAAGTGCCGTCCGCAGGCCTGGCTTACATAAACCCCCATCTGTTAGAACACATATTCACATTCCACCACAGTGTCCAGCTGGGTCCCCACCCTCCACCCAGAGGAGAGGCACTCCAGGGACTGTAATCAGAAAATGTCCCTGAACTGGCTTCCACTGCTCTCTTAACATAATGAGGCCATCACTTCACCCAACCCGCTTTACTTTGGGGATGAATAATAAAGTTTTGTGGTGCGCTTGGCTCTTAAAACCCTCACGCTTTATTCTGCGACTCAAAGAGATGAGAATGCAGGGGACAGGAAAGAAGGGTCGGGCTGCAGCTTTTTGAAAACTGCCATCGGATGTTAATATCTCTAGAGGATAATAGTGTCTTGTTATTTTTGAATCCCTCCCTTGTGACATAAGGGTCATTCACATCTGTCAAAATCAGAAGTCAAAAGCTATTTCATTTACAAATACCAGAGACGTGAGTGGCCATGGTAAGAGGGATCCTGAATGGCCTTGCAACCAGAAGAATTACCAATATGGTTCAGGGAAGAGTTTTAGCTTCTACATTGAAAATAGTACTTGGTATGATAAATCAGGAGCATGTTTCTTGTACCACCTATGAGAAATTTATGCAAAGGTGTGTGCGTAAAAGTAAAAGCTGTTTGAAAACATCTTGACAGGCCAATTGACAGAAAAATATGTTTCTGCAATTGCAGGTGTGTTAAATTTGTATATTTTTTAAGACCATACAAGTATTTATATGTATATGAGCTTACTAGAAAGCCTGACATTTTAAGGGGGACATCGAGATGTTAGGCAGTTGCATTTGGAGTCAAGAGAAATGTTATGCCAAAACCTGAAAGTAAAAAAAAGGAAGGACACATAAAGTTTCAATATATCTGTATGACTTGAACAGTACAAATTGAGCATATGCATGCCTTTGCAGAAATGGACAGCGCCAACATTTATTTGGCAATTTGGTTGGTTTTGATGCATAACAAGCAGCTAGAAATAGATGCATGGGGTGTCAGTATTCAATGAAATCAACATTAATTACATAAAGCACAAATCTTCTGTCTTCTGCATATTTTACAATTAGTGATGATACACTTTTGTAAGGTTTGAGGTCAAGTTAAACTAGAGGCAAAATTGCAATAAGAAAATGTCTAAATAAGTCATGGATACCAGAGCACCTCTCAAAATATATGTCCATATCAGGGTGATTCTTATCACTAGGTTCTGTATACTTTAGGCCACGTACTGTATGTTTAGGGAATCAAGTGCATCAAGACCTCGCTGTACCTTTTGACAGTGTTATCAGCAGAGACAAGTTTTCCTTCTGTAGATTCTAAACCTTGTCTTCATTACCATTAACTTGCTCAGGCACATCTTTTCATCCAACGAGAGATAATAACAGCGGCAATCATCTCTTCATCCTGCTTGTTATCATTATCCCCATATCAACACAAATGCATTGCTTGGTCTGGGGTATTATTGAAATCATTCACCCTCTATCTAAATGGGTTTTTAGGGAAAAAGAAAAAAAAACGTGTTCAATGTGACAATCAGATACGAAATCTAAAAGGGTCTCGGCACATTTGTGCATCAGATTGCCTTTTGTATGCAGAGAACAAGAGTGAGAATGATTACATTTAAATGAGCTTCCACTTCACATGATGATTTTAGTGGGGATATGCTCACAATTACCTCTGAGCTTTCAATCACGGATGCTAAAAATAGGAGTATTCTTATGGAGTTGAATGTCTTTTGTAAAATGTCCAAGTGATCGCCCCGAACTGCTGGTTTGGACACTATACTTCTCAGTATTCTTTCTGATACAGAGAAATTATCGATGTGTTTTGATTTATTTAATAGCACATGAAAACAAACATGAACAATACACTATAAATAAATGCATAAGTTAGGCCGTTGGCATAAACGACTTGTCATGGGTCTCCCTTTATTTTGATTCGGCCCAGTTGCCAGGATATAATGTCAGCAGCTAATGTTTGGACAGATATGTCTGAGGTTTAGATTTCTACCAAACGTGGAAAATCATGTTCTCATTATATAATCATAGCCAGCTATTACATCCGGAAATGCAGGGGATGGTGGTGGTGCTATAACAAGGTGACAGGTATCAAAAGAGTTTCTGAATACAAATATTTGGGTATCTGGTTGGATCAAAAACTCACATTAAAATTTCATATCAACACACTTGTTAGCAAGCTAAGGAAAATAATTAGTAATTTATGCAGAAACAGAACAACTTTCCCCATGTTCTGTAGGAAACGGGCCATTGAAGCTGTCTTTTTATCAACCTGTCTTTTTATTGATTTCAAACTACTAAGCATTTGAATGTAACTGTTTTTAACTTCACACTGTCCTGTATGGTTGTCTGCCATTTATCTTTTCCGGATTTAAAGAAATGGTGAATGAATGAATGAATGAATGAATGAATGAATGAATGAATGAATGAGTCACACCATTGAATATTTTTGAGAACGCCTGGGGATATTTCCAGTTTTTGTTTTTGTTTTGCGACCAAAACAGGTATTTTAAGCCAAAAGAGGATTTTTTTCCTTACAGTAACCAAGCGTTTTTTGTGCCTAAACCTAACCAGAGCATAAGCACTTTATTACAATAAGAGGAAATTCAGTCTAAACTGTAAAATCATCCCTTGCTTTAACTGATTACTATAAACCAAACACTGATTCCAGTTTTGAGTACACATATTTAGCTTCCAAACATAAGGCCATCATCCTGTAACATCACGGGTCACGCGGATAACAAAAGTAGAATGACAAAGGCATTCCTAAATAGTTAAACGTAATGTACTATTTTTGCTGCATCCTGAGTCATGAATTAAAGATTGCTCATGATTTAATACATGAGATGAAGTGAATCATTTAAACTGCTGTCAAACATGATTTATTATTGGGTTCGCTTTAATAGCTATCTTTTATCCTTTGGAGAGCGTGTGAAGTCATTTCACAGTGTTCTTTGGGTCCACGGATCATGAGCTAGAGGAATCTTAGCTGCAACAAGACACCATTACCTCCCTTCACTGCCGATGTTATACTGCCTGGCTGCTGACAATGATGCTATGGCAAATTGATTGCATTAGAAAGCAATGCACCTATGTAATACACTTTTCTCTCTGCTCGAATACTCATCTCCCGGGGAGGGTCAGTGAGCTCAAGGACAGGATGCTTGCAGAGGCTGGGAATGTGCATATATTTGTCTATTCCAGGCAAGAAATACTAAAGCGCAATTTTGTCAGATTTTTAATTTTTTTACTTACTTCACCATCCTTCTACATCAATCTAATAAAATGCTTGAAGGGACAGTTTCTACTCCAGTAAGATATGGTATGTGAAATGCACTGTGGTTTATTATGCACTCAGGGAAGAGGTGGCATATTTCTGATCATGTTGCCCTTTCTGCATCACCCGGTGGCTTGCTTTGTTAGCATCCAAGGTTGTTACTGAGTGTGCTGAGTAGATAAGCTTGTGTGGCATCTCCCCGAGATGCCGCACATTACAATGGGATTTAATGTGAGAATGAAACAGCATCTGCCTGTCATTTTGTCTGTGCAGTGCTTGTGAATTTTGAGGCTTCCGTCCCAAACACAACCCTCAGAGAACCGAGTAATGCCATCTGTTAGGGTTTATACAAGAATATGTTCTGAAATTTTAAGCATCTTCACATAGGTTTTTCTGGAAACAATTTTTGCAGAGAGGAAGTCAAATCAAGGCATTTTTTGTTCCTGAGGAGACCAAGGTGTAACTTTTAAATCTGAAAGCGACATTCATATGGTGTTGTTCCAGCACGTCTTATCATCAGGCCCAAAAAAGCTGAAGGGAGGTCAATTTGTGGCACCACAGCACTGCTTCTTTTGTAAGCGCCATACCAGAACACAGCCTTTAGTGGAGGCTTCCGGCTCTTATAAGCAATTCTGTTCCAAGCCGCGGCACATCGGCAAGCTCTTGTGCATAAAATGAAATGGGCTGTTTCAATACAAAATACATGCAGTGTCGTGTGTAATGTTCCAACAGCCTTTTCAATTCATGTTAATAAGTAGCTGAGATAAGAATACATTATATGAGTGTAAAGAACATCCATGTCGTTGCTGGGGTCATGTCCCTAAAGCATTTTGAAATAACACATTTTGCCACTTTTTAGCAAAACTAACAAATAAGCTTGAATGTACTTCGATGTGTTGTGATTTCTTTTCCACCACTGTAATCATCTTCTCTGATATCTTTTGAACCCCTTCAGCTCATTGCCTTAAATACACAATATGTAACTTCTGCTGCTAGGGGGCTCTGACCCTCTGAAGAATAAATCCCCAGAGTCACATTGGATTCTGATTTGAAGCTTTAACTGTCAACTTAACTGTATCTTCCTTCCATGGAGGTCGCCTCCGTTGCCGGGTGTTTATGTAATGTAAGGTATTTTCAGAAAGGGTAGAGGGGGAAAGGAGAGAGGTAATGTTTAAAGGTGTCAAAGCACAGATGTGGCTGTTTTTAAGTATTTTATATTGTTGCTTGCTGTGTTTTATTCACACAAGTTTGTTTTGTTGTATTGCAAGCTTTTATTGTTGCAAATTGGTTTGTGTCTGCACTTTCTGTGAGAGCTTTACGTCTGCACTCCTCTTGCTAATCTGATTCCCTGACAACCTGCACCTGGTAAATCTCTTGTATTAAATCTCTGAAAATGGGTGCAAAGGACCAACGGCATGATTTGATGGGTGGGACCAACCACCTGGGCAAAATGTTAAGGATACTGAGAATGGCACAGATTGAAAAAAACAAAGCAATGTCCTTGGTTGGGTACCGAAAGGTGAGAAACGGCTTGATTAAACATCCTGTGAGCGTCCGTCCTGCTGTGATAATTGTGCTGCTCAACAGTCTGCAGCATTTGCTTCCACGGTATATCACAGTTATTTTTATGTTAGCTCAAGTGGAGTCCCTGCATGGGGTACCATTGTCATACAGAAACAATTACAATGGTCGACCAGTTTGACGAGTGCTGATGTTAATGTTTAATAATTCCCTGCATGCCCTAAGCACAAACTGCACACCACAACCTGCCTAGAAGTAGGATTCCTATCTCAAGAAAATTAGGTTAGGAGTTGTCGTAGGCTGGCTTTAATACACATGACAACAGATCCGGAGAACATCAGTGCAAGAAACATGATGTATGAAAGGTCGTTAAAAATTGGAAATTGAAGACTAATCATTACCTTTAGCGCAACTCATCCCGGCCTTGTCATCAAAATTGTAAAGTTATTCATGTGTATGTAACACACACATGTCCTTACGAGGATGCAGATGCAAACACATACACAGCTGTTACCGCATGAATGATTCATGTTTTGTCGCTGCTCCAGCTCCTTGAAAGGCTGCATGATGATGTCACACTGGATCTCTCACAGACAGAAAATCCCCTCCGAAGATTTGAGAAACCTTGGCATCCACCGAACAAGATGAGCTGCACTTTGCGCCTTAAAATGTCTGACCTCTCATGAGGAAGGCAAGAACAGCCATAGTTCAGACTATCACAGCTGTCAGTAACTCAAGGAGATTGCAGAGCATGATGAAAGAGGAAAGTAAGGAAAAGGGGAACAGTACCACACACAGAGGCATCAATTATTCATAATTCCTGTGTTTGGTGGAGGCAACTGTACATTCGAACTGGTGACAAGCCATAGAAAGTGTTGGTCGTCTTCGGGCACAGGTTTATTTCCACAGAGGTCTTTTTCTGTTTTACTTCGCAGGCACAAAATTAATTCTACAATACTTTGAGTGAATGTACCAACAGGGCCTTAGGGGGGTGGTTGTAATTACATCTCTGAGTTTGGTCCAGGAAATGCAGCTAATTTTCCTGGTGGAAGCCCTAAAAAAGGAGGGAAGCCAGAATGGTCTCTTAACATTTCATCAATACACAGCGGCACGCAAAGCAGTGGTCTTTTTCATTTACATTGGGATATCAAAGGGTACAACAAATGTGCCTCGCTTAAATATCGACCGGAGAACCCCCATCATATTCATATAACCTCACCTCCCTCCCAGACACACACACGCACAATACATTTTCCAGGTCTATCACATATGCACATATTACCTTTTTTTTTAACATGTTAAACACCATACTGAAAAAGCTAAAAGGCAAGATAGCATTGATTCATATATATTTTGCTCTATATGTCTCACTGATTGTGAATTGTAATACCATTAAAAATCAAACCATCAACACCCACACATCAGTAACATCTGCTTCTCAGGTAATTCCTGTGCAATAAACTAATAAAACATTTGCAATGCACAAACCGCCTTCTGTGCAGGTTTTTGTATATCCTTCATTACATCTAACTATAAAGCAAAGAATATGTCTGTCTTTCTGTCTGTCTGTCTGTCTGCTACTTACATATCTTAATCTGATCTATTTCACACTTGTCAGGGTTGTTGCTGATTACCAGAATTGTGCAGGGTTAGTGCAATTTGGATATGCGACATGTTCACTATGAATCCAATTCCAATAAACTGCAAACACTGCTCAGCTTCATTGCTCTGCACACTGGCTGGGCTCATGGGGAAGCAGACATAAACAAAATAAAGATTAACATGGAACAGGAAGAAAAAAATAATGGGCAGCGTGTTGTTGGAGCAACCTCTATATTTTACTAACTGTGGCCATCATTAGCACGTTAGCTCAGATAGCTGTGCAGCTAGCAGTCAGGACTGGGAGTTCAGAGAACTGGAAGGGGTGATGTTATTTTAGAGCGGAATGGGTCAGAGCTAGCTGGTTAGACTTCAGTATATAACTTTACAACATAATTCATAGACCACTGACCTCATAGTCAGAACTGGTATGAACATCCTGTTGATAATTTAAGTGATATTTTGAATGTTTTAAACTAAAATGTTTCTATATTGTACCTTTAAACAAGTCTGGATGAGTGGAAAGATGCAGGAAACATGGTTTTCTATTCTTTATTGAGAAAATCAAAGTGTCTGTCAGCAGGAGTATGCTAGCTCATGTTCGAGAGGTAGAATGTTTACTGTTGCTTGGGAGCACTGTCAGCTGCTCTGGACAGCACGTTTTAGAAATCGTTTTTGTTCATTTTGTTACTCTTAATTGATACAGATGTAAAGAAAGATAGTCATCTTTAAAACTTTCTATACATCAGATGATTTTATATGTTGACACGTGATGGCAATTGCTGTGAATACAATTAAAGGACGATAATTAATTTGTCTTTTTTGATTCCTAAAAGTTTTTTTTACAATGATCACAAATGCAAGTCAGAAACTTTAGTTTAACACTTATCCTCATGGACTCGCATACATCTACAGTGCAACAATGTGTGAAGCTTTAATGTGATTCAACAGAGGGTGAACGCCACCCCCCACTGAGAGGGTGATTGTATTATATTATTGCACTATGTATATACTGTTCCCCACACTGCAGGAGGGCTGTGGAAAAGATTATGAAAGCAAAAGTGATGTTTACACTTCAAAAAGAAGAAAGCAAACTACCTTTAGGGAATATTGTAAATTATGAGTCTCTGTGGAAAAAAAACAAAAATAAAATTCTGGGCAAGACACTGAACCCAAAATTGCTCCTGTTGACTGTGTTAGTGTGTGTGAATTGCTGAGCATAGAATTACAGTGGGGTGCTTTAGGTAGAAAGTGCTGTAAAGCTCCTGGTGAGCAGGTCCGCACCTTGCGTGGCAACCAAATCAGCAATGTACGTTTCTGCAAACCCGCAAATAAGTTAAAACTCGATATTATTTAATGTTGCAACTTCATGTTTCTTCACATTCTATTTTTTTTAACTTGTCACAATACTCTGGTTATAGGTTTAGACATAAAAAAAACTCACTTGATAAGTTCATATTCATGTTTTGGCTTAAAGCTCCTGTTTTCGTTACAACAATCATTGTCTGAGGTCTCATTAAAAAACATGGATTCTGTCGCAACCCACATGGCTGCAGATGGCCCAAAATCTGGTCTCCACAAACTGCTGAAAAATGGTCAAAGGTCTCTGTAAAAATATCTAGTGTGGTCACTCTTATAACAAATGTTTGAACACCAGGGTCACATTATTAATATCCTGTGGTTTCACACTTACAGATGTTGAAACAGAGACTTAAAATGCAGTCACTGGCTTGGCAACCATGTCCCCTGTAACTTTGAGAAGCTGGTTGACCAGAAAAGCTCTATATGAATCCAAATTCATTAACAAAAGTCAACACTTGACTCCAATAACTAGAATAATACAATACGTGCAAGAAGAGATTCATTCTCACGCTGTCACTATGTTGGTCCACCTTCCTTTAAATACTCAAGGAGATAACCCCTAACATGAAGTGACAACACAACGTCCTGGTGACAGTCCCTGTAAGTGTCAGTCACAAGTGTCTTCACTTAGTGCCTCTGGACAGCTGAGACGATGAGTGGCAGATGCATTCATTACTAGGTGCTGCTGCCAACTTGCCGCTGTGACAGTGTTTCAAGACAACAAGCACCTGCAGGGAGACAGCTAACCTCAATTGATGATGCTACAGCCGGCGTCGGTTTGTCTTTGCAATTGCATCTGCAACAATATGGCAAGAAGATTAGTTTCCTGACTTCATAATCTTGATTTATTGGAGTCATTTGGCTCACAAAGTGAATCATGGGCTTATTGAACTGCCTAAAAAAAAACAGTTCAGAGGAAGTACCAGAAACGTACTTTGTTCACGGTTAACAGTTTGGTAATGTATTTCTGCAAGTGTGTGGGTTTACTGAGCGTTTTTATATCCTGAGAAAATAAGAGTCACATTTAAAATGACCTCTGGAACCTCTTGAAACACATTTGCATATGGCCACACAATACTTGTATGATTTGTAGCTTTTGCCATTTAAACATGTAACACGTCTTTTCTTTTCTCTGTCGTTAGCCTTCGCACAGACTTGCATGCTGCCATTAGAGACTTATGAAAATGATGAGTCGAAGCCTGCATTTGATGGAATTACAGATATAAAGCCTTGAGCAAAAGATATATAACATAACATATCTGAATGAATTACTCAAAACTGGGAGTGTTAAAATAGATTTTCCATGGAAACCAGATCACCTCCGCTCTGTGCTTGCATTGCTTAAGTGTTTGCTGCACCACCTAATAAAGCCAGAGGCGAATAAAAGAAGAGGGACAAAGACCACACTAGCAGACAGCCTTGAGTACTGGCTGTTTTATGGTGAGTGTACTGCCACTGGATCTGAAATATATACTGTTAGAGTCCCGTTCAATGACTCTCATCCATTTATAAGCAGATCTCCAGGGAGAACTCATAGCAAATGCTTTGCCCAGAGTGCAGCCTCACTGGTTTATACCGAAAGCTCGAGACAGTTTAAGTGCTAACCAGAGGGCCACTGTACTTCTCCTGCAAAAGAATACTGCAGTGCCATTACTATATGGGCACAAAAAACTTCTCCAGAGGAAGATGCATTATGTTCAGCGCGACTGTAAAATACATTTGTTAATGAGCACGGAACCGAAGCAAGATCGGAAAACTCAGAGAATCCCTCATTCTTGGTGTTCTTGTGTGAAAAAAGGCTCAGAAATGATACACAGTGCCTGCCCTTGATAACAACGGCGGGAACAGGGTGACGCTTTATGCTTTTTTTTCTTGCTTTCATCAGTATAAAGGAGAGGGAGATTTCTCAGGAAGATAGATGTACTGCCTTAATGTCTTTTTCTCTCTTTCCAGTCAACAACAATACAGTTCTACACAAATGCAGACGGATGACTCCGCAGCAACACTGAATGGCAGAACTTTTGATCACTGTCTTGGAGAAACAGTATGAGCTGAAGGTGTTTTGAAATATTACTAGGAAAACAGCATGCAAAGTGATGGATGCACTTCCTTTCAACAGTACTGCAGACAGAACATATTTATTTATTTATTTGTTTATTTATTCATTTATCTATCTATCTATGTATCTATCTATGTATCTATCTATTTATTATTATTATTATTATTATTATTATATTATTATTTATTCTAGATAGGTCTGGGAAATATACAGTATATACTATACTTGTCTTTATTTTGAAAAGCGCCACATAAATTGAATATATCATTTTATTATTATAAAGACATGATATCATTAATGAGAAATGAGAGTGTATCGTCTTAGATTTTAGATATAAGTTTAACGTCACAGTGTTTTCCTGGTTTCAAATGCTGTATTACAGAAAAGTGAGCAGTTAAAAATAGCTTGTGCTGCTGACTAACAACAATTAACCTTTTTCTACATTTAAGAAAACCCTTCCGAAGTTGGACGAGTCTGTAAAAGTGATAGAAATTGGAGAAAATGTAAATAGTTAAAAAAAAATGCACTGCTAGTTTACTGATCTGCAGACAGAAACAAGTTATTTCAGTATTTTAATGACATGATCAGTAGACGTTATGCAGAAACAAGTTTGAAGTTTCCTGGATATATATATCAAAGAAATGATTTACTTATTTATCAACTGCTTATTGGAAAATAGCAGATTATTATTATTATTATTATACCATGTTGGAGTAATGTCAAATAAATAGATTATGAGGTAACTCAAGTGATAACTGGGAAAATTTCATAGAATGTAAAATATGTAACCTGGTGTTTGTCTAGTAATGTAGGCTATATAACTAGTATTACAATGAGCTCTTTAGACAAGAGCTTGGGTGGAGCGTACCACATCTTTTGTGAATGTAACCTCTTCAAGTCTTGACTCTGGCTCATAGCTGCTTTAAATTTTAAAGCCTTGCCAACACAGGGGTTTCCAGGAACACTTGGACTAATACTGGATAACAACAAAATAACAACTATATATATATATATATATATATATATATGTGTGTGTGTGTGTGTGTGTGTGTGTGTGTGTATGTATAGGGCTACAGGAGGTGACGCCATTTCCGTTGGAACCATTTTGGTTGAGTGGTCAGCTGGCCCTTGGTAAAACAATGGTCTCCATAATTTCCCAAAGAAAGCTGTTGTATATTACCGCTGGCAGGATACCGAAAGCTGTAAATCAAGAATGACCCATTATCTCTCACTGAAACAGAATAATGGCAACAACCTGCCATGATTCATTGCTGCATAGGGAGAGCTGCTTGTGTGTGTGTGTGTGTGTGTGTGTGTGTGTGTGTATGTGTGAGAAAGAGAGAGAGAGAAGGGAGATTACAGATGTTTAAGAACAGTAGAGAATCACATGTCAACTCGTTCAGTGGATATGTTGACTGAAGAACACATCACTGTGGCCACATTTCAACACGTGAACTGTGTCAGACACACGATCTCTATGTTGTGTCATTTCAGCCCCTAAAAGAACAGCTTCAAAATCATTCTGATGGTACGGTGTCCTGTAACAGGGTAGGGGTGTCTCTGTCACAGCTGCCACCGCTTGTTTCTGCACTACGTGACTTCAGTGATAGGGGAGGATCACAGGGGTACATTCATGTTTGATTCAACATACAAGTTTTCAACACATAACAACGGTGGTGTCGCACTCAGCAACTTTGGGGGCGCCGCATTTTGATGATCATTGTTATTAGTTAAAATCAATATGATAGACCTGCTGCAATTACTTGACTAGTCGACTGGTTTTTGGGAGTAGTTGATGGCAGTTCAGCCGTTGTGAATGCCTTTGTCTATTCTGTGCTACCAAGCTGCCAAAAGATACATTATTCAACCATGCTGTATGAGAAATGAATGCAACACGGGTGTGAAATCAATGACATAAGGTAGAAAAATAACTGTGTTTGTGCTCATTTGTGCAGCTGATTTGCTGTTAACAAGGCATGTAATTCAAGTAGTCACAGAGTAGCTTACATGCAGGAAATACAACACACACACACACACACACACACCTATGCACACACACACACACACACACACACACACACACACACACACACACACACACACACACACACAAGAAACAGACATTTTTTTTTCTCAAACAAAGAAAGCAAGAACTTATTAGTATATCATATTGCTGAATTAACGAGCGGGAACATATAAGTAACAGTTTGTCGTCAACATCATCTCGAAGTTTATGAAGTTTCCTCCAACTCGACAGCTCGCAAAACATTATTTTTTTTCAAAGAGAGTCTGGTTTGCTGCTTTGCTGCCATCTCAGATTAGTCATGCGTGGGTTTTGCTCCGGAGGACAGAGATCGAATCTCAGTGAAGATAACGAGAACTTATTAAAATACCAGGCGTAAATGCAAAGACAAGATCAGATTTATTTGTTATAACATAATACAGAGCCCATTGTCATACAAAGCAGTGAAATGGATGTTAGAAATTGTATTTGGTCTTGTGCTTTTAACCACCGTGGCCTTTCCTCTCTTAACCCATAACCAACGAGACTCAAATGGGTCATTTTGGAAAATTGTTAACTGCTTGGTGTTTCAGACTGGAGGAACAATGTCATCTCCATTGTCCCACATGGTCCAGTGCTCCGGATGTTTTCACCCAGGTGGCCAGAGTTCAACTCTTGGTCAGGAGAAAAGATTGGTTTGATGCAGCGAGGCGTAAAGTGATAAAAAATGTTCCTGATCAGCTGACGTGCCCCTCAAAGGACCTCGAAGTGCTGCAATAACTCCTGTACCACCAATGGGTACATTTTTCTGTCAGCTCTGCAGATGAAGCGTGTCCTCTTGATGCATCTTGGCGGCTTCTTGTTAGTTCAGCAGCCATCCAAGATTCACTGATTGTAGTCACAAATGGAATGATGTTCAGGATTCCTGGTTTTCAGGACTATAAGTCAACATACTTAAAGAGCAGGTACAAACATCTGAAGTGTAGTTATTTCAACCATACATTAAACTATTTTTCTTTTTAGAAATTCAGAGTGCGTGCTCTAATCCACAGTGCATGTGATGTGTCTTGTTCTGGTTAAACTGCCTATTTGTTGGCTGATTATGTTAATGAATTATCCAGATTTTGTTGCGCGATGCAACCGCACTGCCTTGATTGAAAAGCGGTTGCTTGGATTTATCTTTGTGAAAATGAAAGAGATGAGTTTGAGAATAAAAAATGTAAAAGGAACAAGTTCTGACAGCTCCTCCGCCCACATGCCCCAATCGTTTGTTTGTTGAAGACACGACAAATGAGCTATAAAATAATGCACCAGCAGCACACCTGCCGAAAACAAAAGGAAGAAAAACGCTGCGCACAGTTTCTGACCTAAATGTGGCGCTTCTTATACAACTCAGAGGTTTGTTTAGTCTTTCACAGAGAGCATTAATAATAATAGTCAGTTTCACTGTTATGGCTCTGTGGTGCAAACTAACAGGGCGAACTGGCACAGGTTTTTTTCTCGTTGCCTGGTAAACATTTTGTCATGGAAAATGTCTAATGAAGGTCTGAGGAGTCACGTTTTGGAGGGAGGCTGCTGCTGCTGTGTACAATTAAAGCATCCCAGAGATTTACACGCAATTAGCTGGTGTGAACTTCTGCACCCTGTGTAGACTTCTCAGTCTTGTAAACATTTAGTATACTTAACTGCAATTTCTGCAAAATCCAACTTTGCACACCGATGAATAAAGCAGGAAGTTCACGTCGGTCCTCTTTTTCGGTTTATTCACCTCCTCTTAACGTGCCTCTCCTCTCCCTTTAGGCTACCAGCTACACCCACTGGCAGCCGTCTGTTGTGTTCACTGCAGCTTCTGTACCCGTCATCATCAACAGGCAGAAAAGCAGCCCCAGTTGCCACAGTGTAATGTTTGAAGATTACGTTTCTGCAAACCACAGATACGTCCAAGGTTGACATTTTGTAGCAAATGTGGCTTATAGCTGACTGGCACATCAAGAGGCGGAGGGGAAGGTGGCGCCGTTATTACAGCCAACAAGGCTGCCAAGCGGCCGACAGCAGTTCAGGTCACATCAGTGGATATTTGTTAGGACACCTGGGGACAAATTTAAGCAGTTTGCGTAGCGTGAAAACTAGACATCACTATTGCAACATTTTTTAACGAGACATTACATCAGTTTTTATGGTGATCAAGAAGGGCAACTTTTCCGATTTTGTGCCTCAACCTAAGCAGAGCATATGCACAGTATTGAGATCCAGCCTTAACAGACGTAAAGTTGCCCCATAAAGAAACGTTCAGTTTGTATCAGTATCAGTGGTTTTGCAGAATCGGCTTGAGAAAACAAAGGAAGGTGTCTGACCACACAGTTTACACTGTTTTGACGCAGGCCTGTTTTTCAGTCTGAATGCCTCTTTACTGCAATTGGGCTGTTTTGGTCATCTTTTAATGTAGAAATAGGTCTACCCGTGTTCCTATTAGCCTATATCCCGCTATAAATAACATACATGACTTGTTGTTGTAGTTTTGAAAAGCAAGTACGTATCCTTTATGTATTGCACAGATCACTGTATGCTAAATTCTGCAGAGGATGTAAGCTAATGATGCAATAATTATAATTTTTTTGTTGTATCCAGTTGGGGATCAGAGTGACTATGTCCTTTTCTTCACATTTGGAGTTTACCTTTAGCTGCCTTTCTCAAACGTATAAAGAATACCCTTTACTTCTTTCAGGAGGGATGTTTTTATTTGTCTCGTCATGGCAGTAGGAAACGTAATCTGAACTAATGTATTGACTTACTGTCTACGGAGCAATACATACATACATACATACATACTCAATAAATATGAGTCCAAGGACTGACTGTAAAAACAGTATACACAGCATAATGCTCTGCTTGGAGAGGCCTTTCCTCACCCCAGCAAGAAAATCCATTCCTCTAATCAATTATTTACACATCTCCTTGGTCATGCCGGGAAATTCCTGTGAGCAAATTAACCAAATAAACTGTGGTGAGAGAGAGACAGGTGAAAGAGGATTAGCACTGTGTGTACTGTATGGAGAAGAGGAGAATTAAGAGCTCAGAGATGTTCCTGACTGCTGCCAAATGACATCAGCAGTTAGTCACAATCTGTTTTTGAAAAGCACTGATCTCGGATCTCTGGACTGAAGTGCTTGCAAAAAAACTGTCTTTGCCGCCTCTCAAAGAGGAGAGGCAAACAGCTTGAAGAAAATGTTAAAATAATTGCGAAAGATCCAAAGCAGTGAACTGAAAGGAGGACAAAAGAGGTTAAAGTCAAAAACAAGAAAGCGCCAGCTCAAAGGCGTTTCACACAACCTGACTGCTTATTCTTTTTGAGAAAGACCCAGTCATGTTTTCCGTCGCCAAATCATTTAATTTACTTCAGTTTACATCCTGAAACTGTGGGCTTTTTCATCTGTGCCTGCAGGGATTTCGGTATACCTTCCCGTGTGCGAGGCAGACAGCAGCTGTCCCCCTCTGTGTCGCCTTCACGACACCCAGCATCAACACAAGTGTGAAAAGTGAGAAAATGAAAAAAACAAAAGCTGTGAAAGCCTTCTAAAGTTATTCGGCAAACTGTCTACACGTGTGTGTGATCTAATTGTATTCACGTAAAGAAGCCAATCCGACACAAAACCATTTGAGAGTGTCTGAGGGGAAGAACCTGTGAGTTCATACCAATTTTCTGAGGTTTGTCGAGTGCCATGTTGTCCTGTTGTCATGGTGATGTTGTCACCTATGTATGTTAGAGGGAGATACGCGCACACAAAGGGATGTTTTGTTTAATAACTGCTTGAAGACAGGTCACTGCGGAAACCGAAATGTCACCAATGAAGTGGGCTTCTGTGGAATATTGTGATACATACTTCAATGGATTTGCATATAAATTAAATAATACAAATACTGTAGAAGTAGTGTACATGTTGTCAGCTATTGTTTTTCATATTAGTCTTTTTTTTGCTGAGTTTAAATTGACTGAAAGTCCGTCCGTTTAAGTCTTCTTTTATCCTCAGAAAACCTTAACCATTTTACTCTTAATTCAAAGAAAACAGTGTTTAGTATAGTTTTAGTCGACAAAAACTGTTGACATTTTAGTCTCTTTCCCTCAGATCACATTGAACATTTCAGTCAGTCTAGTCCAGCTAACAACCTGTATTTTCTTTTGTCATTTCAGTCAAACTTATTTCACAGATTTTTATCTTTTAATATCTGATAAAAAACTCAGTTTAAAAAGTTCTCATGGATATGAAACAATCAAACATAGAGCTTGTTTTGACACTTTTTCCGCGACTTTCTCACGCGAGATTATGCGCGAGGTTTTGACAGGTCTGGATGTGCATTGTATTAATATGTAATGAGGCGCGCGTTGATTGGCCGCAGGAAGGACAGAGCCGGAATGGGGGGCGAGCCTGCATGCACACAGACTCCAAAACATAAACAGCCCCCTGTCATGGTGCACACACTAAATGACGAACCTTACGGAATTCAGGCATTTATGTACGAGCCGGAGTTGGAACCTGAACGGGAGAGTGAAGAGGCAGAGACGGTGGAAGAGACACGTTTACAGCAGGATGTCTCTGAATGGTAAATTCATTTTTACTTTTCACACTTGTGTTTTACATGTAAGACCTGAGTTTTAATGCTGGCGGTGACGATGTATGGCGTGAAAATGACAGAGAAATAAGCAGATTCGGCGTGCTCACTCTGGCTGAGGACGGCTGTGAGCCGATGCTTATGCAAGTAGCCTCCTGTGGTAACGTCACCACAGGAGCAGAGTCAAAATCTCGTGCTTTAGGAACGCGCACTACTGTGCGCTATTCCTGTTCCGAAAAACAGCCAAAGCGAAAAAAATAAGCCACTTTCAAACTCCAGCTTTTCAGGCAAGTTTCAACAGAGGTCCAACACCAATATGCATGATTTAACGAGAGAAATTGCGATTTCCGGGTGATGACTCCTTTAAAAACTGTCTTTGGCCCACTAAGAAAGAAAAAAGAAAGCGGTACAGGCAATAAAACGTTGCGAAATGCCAACAGTACATCAAAAAAAACAAACAAAAAAAACATTAAGTATTAGGTATTAGGTATTAGGTATAAGTATTAGTATTCAGTACAGTATTTAATCTCCTCATTTTTGTCCCATTAAAATAAATAGAGATGTTAGTAGAACAATATAATTTTCAAACTATCCTCTTGTCCTGTTGCATAGAAAGAAGTCATTGGAGAACATATTTAGTCATAGTTTTTTCAGGAGTTGAATAGGAATAGGCCAACTTGCTCGAACATATAGTGAAAAACAAAGCTTTGACAAGAGGGTGGGACAAACATGATCTTATCTTCTGCTCTTTTGTCCTGAGTGTTTCCCTGCTCTTCATCCAGTGCATACTGGGACCGGTTCCAGCCTCTGATGACGCGGATTAAAAACATCCTGTAATGGACAGCAGATGGTCGGTTGAATTTCTTGGAACAATTTTCTGCCAATTATTGCATAAATGCACCTCGCGAAACAACTTTCCACATTTGTATTTTCCCATTTTCGTTCAGCAAATGAGAAGTAAGTAAGAAGAATAAGTAGAAATGAGAGCCAGAGTCCGTGGTGTGTAGTCTGCCATTGTATTCGTCTTTTGTTGTGGCACTGTGGCTTGTGTTGGGCTTGTCACCAATTAGCTGAGAGTTAATAAGTGTGGAGACACTTTTACTCTACAATCAAAGCCTTAGCCATTCATTAATCAGAGCTAATGGAATGGTTTACTGATTTTTAGTTAGAGAGGGAGGTTGAGCTGATGGTACAAACAAGATTACAAAAACGCAGTGGTCATGCCAGCTGAGCCGCGGCTCCCTCATGATCATGATCAAAGCACGCTGAATACATACATAAAAATAAAGAGCCAAAGAGTTTTTTGTTCTGTCGAGATTTGACAAGGCCTTCTGCTGAAACCCTACCAGCAGTTGTCAGGCCTTTGAGTTTTTTTCTGTGATTCAGTTTGCTTGTCCTGATGAAATAAACAAGCACTTCAACCCCAGTAGATCTATGCTGGTGCACAGTTAGAACATGATGGAAAAGTAGGATGGTGCAAAGCACTCGGAAGACTGTTCTTCAATAAGCATTATGCTGAATCAAAAGGCAAGTGTTGTGGCTGTTGTCCTCGTCAGAGGCAAAGTGATGAGTCAGACAACACTTAATGATAACAGTTCATTTGGATGACACGTGCAAGGAATCTTACAGAATTGCATCATTCTGAAAAAAAAAAAAACACTTTTATCTGTGTCCTTCATCTGTTCTTCCCTTTTTTTTCTTTTTTTTTCATATCGGCACCATCTTGTGGTCCACTCCATAGCTACACTGAGATGGTGCATGTCACACTGAATCAAAATCTCAAGTTCATCAAGCCAAACTGAAACGATTAACCTTTTATAATCAAACATACATATTCATGAGACATACTTACATTTAGACATTTACATTTTAGGGCATTTAGCAGACGCTTTTTGTCCAAAACGACTTACAGTTATTGATACACTGATTGTGGTGGCTGCCATGCAAGTTGCCGACAAAGCACATCAGGAGCAGCTTGGGGTTCAGTATCTTGCCCAAGGACACTTCAGCATGCAGACCAGGGGAATTGAACCAGCGACCTTCCAATAACAAGACGCTGGCTCTACCCCTGAATCACAGCCCAAAAACTTTAACGATTTCATGTGGAAGTAATACTTTTTATTTAAAGATCCAAAAGGGATGAATTATTCATGTGAGACTCTACTGTCATATTAAGAGTAATACAAATATCAAATTACATAGGACGTAACATATAAAAGTTCATGAAGTGAACAATGTGCCGCTCCAGCTCCATGTCCATCGCTGCTGCTGCAGTCAGGTTGATAAACGGGAGTGAAGATGAATCCAGTTTTTATTCCCAAATGTCAAAAAGTCATCTCTGAGCTCTCAATAAAAGGTCAAGTCAGAGTCAGCTTCCCTGTGTTAATAGGTTAAAATAACTTACTGTTGACTTTTGGCTTCAAAGGGGACATGATCAGCACCCCTCACTGCAGGTGGCGGCCTAACAAGAAATGTAAATATGAGGGGTAATAAGCTGCCATCACAGTCAACCACGGTAGTTTTTCTGATGAGGGATGGCCTGAATAAACAACATGATCAATATAACTGAGGATATTTAAACATACATGAAACATTTGATTCAACATTAATGATACACCATGTTTAAATGTTCCCTGTGGAGTTAGCTTCAAAGTCTACATATGTTTATGCTTACGTTCTGTTTTGCTGGCACATATTTCTATTTGGTAGCAATAATTGGTGCATTTCAATCAGCAGGACTGTGCGGGTACACTGTGAGTGTACACAAGATACAACCGGGGACCCACTCTACGGAACATCAAAAACTCCAGGGTACTTTATAGGTGCAATATGCAAGATAGTTGATTGTTGAGTTTTGATTCCTGGGTCGTCAAATATTGACACTTTAGGTTTGTGACCAACCCGACTTCAAAACCCAAAGCGTCCATGTTTGAATACATGTGAGGCAGACTCAGCAGTCAACATAACTATTTCTCTCCAGAATCGCTTTTTGTACCTTTAAGATACACCCTGTCTGTCTCCTCCGTCTCTCCTGCAGGTCTCTGCACAAGAGGGTTTGTTGTTATCTCTTTGCCTGCACAAGCTGATAGTGGCTTAGTTGCTGCTCTGTTGCTGCACAAAAGGCCACTGAGATTCAGTTTCGACAAAATAAGAAAACAGTGGATGTGCTGGATCAAAGGCCACCAGGGAGCACAGGAACTACTGTACTGCATAAATGTACTCTGCATAAACAAATACAGCAGATTTTTTTCTGCTATTTCAATGTATGTGGTGAGGAAATGTGCTATTTTCTTCTGTGCCATATGGTGAGTTGTGTAAATCAGCTTCTCGAAACTTTAAGCCGAGGTAAAGTCCTGAAGTGACAGCAGAACACTTTTTTTCAGAAAAACTTTTGTTTCTGTTTCACACTGTGTTGTTTTGGAGTGTGCTATTGAAAATTATTTCGGCATGTGGATCATTAGCTTAATACACGCAAGCGGATTTCAAAAGAGCCTGGGAAGATAAGGCTAATTCCACCTGGAGACGTTTCTAACTGCCTCCGAGTGAAATGACTTCTCCATTAGCATGAACCTTGCTGCTAATCCTCCAGCTCATTAGTAATTTGACTGAGGTCCAGTGGTGGAGTTATAATTGTAGATGTTCTAGCAGTGAAGTATTAACCCAGAAAATAAAGTTGCCTGCGAGAACGGATCTCGTGTATGTCATAAGTGCAACAACAGTGAGGGGCCACAGCTGTCAGTCAGCACCTCAGTAGTTTTTCTTCCAGCTCACAGGAGTTCAACCTCTTCCAAGAGAATATGATAATGCAGGAAAGCGCAAACTTGACGCGTCAAAGTGAGACAATGCTGCAAACAACCCAACTCCTTTGGAAAAAGCTTATTTGAAAATGCGGATGTTGGCCTGGGATGTGTCTATGGATAGGGACGTGGAATATGATCAGAGAAAACTGAAATACGTATATCAGTGAAGAACAGCAGCGCTCATGCACAGCCTTGTGGGAGGAACGAGCCAATCCTATCTGCTCCGCACACACACACACACGCACACACACACACACATACAGAAAAACACATCTACACTTTCTCTCTGACATTCATGCGGAGTTTGTGTTGTTCAAAATATCCAGAGACTTGCTGGTGTTGTTTGTCATCTGTGCCTGCAAGCGCTTACATATGCTGGAATGTTTTTGAGATCTGAAATGAAAAATGATGCAACTGATGTGACAAGTTTCCTCTACGCCGGAGATAAAATCCCTTGCATCATGTAAGTTGACTGCACGTTATCGTTTAAGTTGTCTAAAGTCATGGCTCCAAGTCATTATCAGGAGGAAATCAATGTGCAGATACTAAATGCCTTTTTTTATTAATATTTTTGGTATGCACGGTGGCACATGCCATCTTTTCTACACAAAGAGAATGTTATGGTTTGCAAGGATCAACCCCAAACCAGGACATAGACGAGGATTAATTGTATGGAAACAGGGGAATGGAGGTGGAGAGGCAAGAAGAGGATGGCTGGCAGAGCTGGGCCACTCTGGAGTTACCTCGGGGGTTGCTAGACAGGCAAGCATGTTGACAGCAGGGAGGCGAACAGGAAGGCTGGCATGTATGGGATGATCTATAGTAGATGTGATTGAGGCTGAGGGTGCATGGTGGTAGGCAGGAAGGCAAGAGATGATTCCTCGCTGAAGCCGAACAAACAATCTGGCCTGGAGCGGGTGAAGAGCCGGGATAGAAATACTGCTGGGTTGATGAGTAGATGCACAGCAGGAGAACAGGTTCAGCAGGTGTGTGTGATCAGCAGGAAGGGTAATAGAGAATCCCTCTTTTACCCTTCCTGCTGATCACACACACCATATCCACACAACAGACACATAGATAAACTATTTTATCTCCAGTTTCTTGAACTGGCTCCGTTCAAGAACCTCTCAGAACCTTGGTGCTATGTAGTGAAGCATCCCATGTTTCTACCAGTTTTTGAGTACAACCATTGTTGGAAAATTGCCTTGGACATGTTATCAAGGATGTGCATCCATTAAATGCACTGCACAATGTGCTATGATCTGTAGAATATCACATGGCTACTTTGGTTTGCACTTCAGGTCATGGAAACCCGCTAGTTTTTGGAGGGTGTTATGAGCCATTGATCTGAATTGGTGAATTGATTTATTGATCAAAGTTAGAAAAATTAGAACATTGATGGTTTTCATCATCCTTAGGCTACGCCTTTATTTTGAAATTCTCACGGAACATCTGTATCTCCTTGGCAGAATCCAAATGCCACCATTTTGTACTGATGGTGCATTCATGTGCTCCTCGGAGGGTCCCACATCCCAAGTTCGAAAGTCGTTCTTCTGACTTTGGTGTCTTCACAGTCAGAATGTAGGAGCAACGTGGATGATGTTCTGCCGCTTGGAGCATTTTAACGACAGGCTGACAGCTGTTTCTGGTATTTCAGTGACAAGGAAGAGCAGAGGAAACAGATCATGTAAGCCGTGAGATATATTTCACAAACACGCATGTTACCACTACCCTAAGGTTTACTTTCGTCAGCCATATTCCAGTATCATATGGCATCAACTTGGCAGCTGGTGTATCAAGGTTGTCGCTGACTTCAAAGTTGTCCATCTCCGTGAGGTATTTTTCCGATTATTCCGACACCACAAGAATGCACAACGCAATGCATAACCTGCGGATGTAAAGGCCTTACTACAATAATATAATGCTTTTCGATTACTCCTATAGCCCCACAACACAAGGGAAAATGCTTAAGCACAGTCGTGGCTGTGACAAGAATGTCTTTTTATGCTACTGTCATTTGTTTGAGTGATACCATGTAAAATGAAAGTGTACATATGCCACAGAATAGCTGTGTCGGCTGTGTTTTTGTTATACTGGCAGACCAAAACGATTTTCACTCTGGCCAACATGGCAGAAACCTAGAATTTAAGGCAGTAGAACGAGACAGAGCTCTGATAGTAGTGATAGGTCAAGAAGAGGAATTCTGGCCTGTCACACACAGCCTGTAATTTTACTTCAGGCCTGGCTGATGTGTGTTTTGATTTTTGTAGAGCCAACATCAGTTTGACTTCACAAGGAGGTAGTTTGTTTGGCACATGAAGAAGCAACCTTTCAAAATCTTTGTCATTTCGCTACAAGCATCTGCTGAAGCATATAGAGAAGCTGAATTCACATTTGTATATGTTGTCCAGGACTGGCCCATCATCTTTGTGTATTTGTCTATTCACTGTATTCAATTTATTAAACTAATGTGGCTGGCTGCAGGCTGTTATCTGTTAATTCTCTGATAGCTATGTAAAGTTTGATGGCAGATGGTGTTTGTTTACCCACTGCTTGTTGTTTTAAAAGAGAAAGTTCAGCTAGAGCCGACCCAAGTTCGAACAGAAACTGAAAATTTCATTTCAGACCTTCATTCAATCCTTTAAAATCATTTGCGATGATGTCAAGACACACAAGATTAAGCAGCGCTGAAGTTCATTCATAAGACAGGCAGACAGGAAACACAAACGTCTTCACATTTCAAAGGCGTATCTCTTATTGTGTATCCCTGGAGAGAGTAGACTGTGCTCAGTATAACAACAATATATTTGTGCAAGACAACATTTTGTGCAGTCTTCTTATATTTATTTGGGGTTTTATGTGAACAACACCATTGTGAGTAAATTCAAAATTGATGTCAACTTACTCAGGGCTAACAGGGACTGTGAGAAGTGATAGAGCAGCTCCTCTACAGAGCAGGACATCGAGTTTTACAACCAGAATGAATGTTAAAAACCTCCTGGCTGCCCTGAGATTAACAGCCAAATCATTCGGTTTACAGATGTCTCCCATTAATAAGAAGCGGCTGAGAAATAAAGAGCAATGTTGATACACTGACGCGTCTGTCTATGTGTCTATAAACCGAGTGCCAAAGTGGCTCTTATTTTACTTGTTTGTTAGCTTTAGTTTTGTGTTGCGAGTTGTTGGAGCACCTGGGGCAAACTGTGTAGGCGTGTGTTTGAGGAGAATAACAGCAGACAGACAATAGGATGAATTGTATCTCACAAAATAAAAGCAGCAAATCTATATTCAACAGAAGTATCACACCAATAATCATCACTTACTGTAAAAATGTCCCTCTCTGTGGGGTCTGCATCAGTGTGTACGCTAACAGTCCTTCCAGGTGTCAATAAATGTATGTTCAGACACTATAAACCGCATTTTCATTTGGTTTCTTCATTGTGTCAGTCAAGTCTAGCCCTTTCATGCCTGAATTATTAAATCACAAACTAATAAATGTTTTTCAGTGTTGTCTTTAACTCTTAAACAAGTAAATAATAATCATGCCATAACCCTTTTCTAATATGTTATTTTGAAGGAGTTAAGAGATGTTAAAATACTATTAACTAGATTTTAATATTATTTACCTTGAATGTCTTTCATTTTGCGACTGAAAAAACTTCTGTTCACTCCGGTGAATGTTAAAATGGTGCCAGAGGTGCTTGTTGCATCTTGTCTTCATGTCTTCCTTCCTTATGAACTCATGCTGCCATATCTCAACAAAACTAAAAGATACAAAGAGAAAATGTTTGTGGAAAAGGCTTTGGGGGGGGCCTGCCTCTTGGTAAATAGAGCATGGTGCTCTAACTACAGTTGGTTAAGAGAGGCCTCCAAATGTATCTGTGTATAGTGCATGAAAGGGTTAGCTACCTCACAGATATACATAATAATAATAAAAATGCACAAAAATAAAAATAAATCAGTTTTTACTGATGCACCACAGTGTATAGGAGAAGAAGAAGAAGAAGAAGAAGAAGAAGAAGAGCTGGTATGTGGCAACTGACAACATCCTTGAATAATATATCAACCGATGTTGGATTGAACAAACTATGTATAAACTTAACATGTTAATAACATACTACGGAAGACAACAGAACATACCATACAAGCTATTATCTATTAAGTACTAATCTCCCATATCCCATTTTAAAGGGTTCAAAATGTCGTCTTGTTTTTGTGAGTGTAATCTGTTGGCATGAGATGAACTTTATCGTCGACACCCTGTGGACTGGTTGGTGTGTCGGTGTACAGAATCTCCACCAGGTGGCAGGCTACAATCACAAACTCCTCTATTGTTGAGCATTGCCTGACATCACTTTCACCATCCAGTGTATTCAATGAAAACAGCCAGTGGAGTTTAATGATTGCAAAATCAATTATATCCCATTTTAGACTTCCTGGTTTAATCTTCAAGACACATCCTGACATTTCAGGGCTGTCATCACATCAAAAAGTTGCTGCTGGAATATAACATTTTGTGTTCAGCTGCTGACTGCTGGAGGTTGCAGGTGTTAAAGGAAGTGGTGTAGCGCTCCAGTCATGTATTGATCGACACTGAGACTGATCGCCATGGCAAACATCAGTGGTATTTGTCCTGACTCAGGTCTTGCCTTGTACTCAAGTCATTTATAAAGACTAATTGATCACCTAAATGGAGACGGCGTTGAAGTTGAGTGTGACGGAATAATAACAAATAGGACATTACGACAGGGGGCAGGAGAGCTATACAAAAGGCTAGTACATGATGGCAAATGAGGTTAAATAACACCAATACTTAAATATACATCGATTCTATCTTAATGTAGTAATCAAGTGAAGTAGAAAGATCAAAAAAGGGAAAAGAAATGCCTTCAGAGGACTTTTGCACTGAGGAACAGCTTGTACTTGCTTGTTTGATAAGATCATCACAAATCAGTGAGAAGGGTAATCAAAGGTGGAGGACATCAGTGGTATTCAGCTCACTCAGTTCCAATCTTTTTAAAGTGAAATACATATCTTTTTGGCAATTGTTTGTGAGCTGTAAATCAAAGACAGAGTTGTCTCTTTTTGAAGCCTACGTCCTTATCACTGGAAATCAGATTCCATCTTTGTTCTATGAGCTGACACGGCTCTTAATCTAGTGGCCCATTGAGATCTGGCTCCACATTTGAAGTACCACCTTTCATTGGAAAAATGTTTTCCCAGCGAATGTTCCCACACATTCCTAATTTGTACGGTATCTATCTCGCCATGTTTTATACATGACACAGAACGAAATCAGTGAATTAACACTGACTGAGTTACACATTCACACAAGACTGTTTTTATCAACAAAGTGTGTTTTTTTGGGGGTGAAATGTAATCGCACCTCGGAACATGTTTGATTAACAGATACAGATAAGGCACTGAAAGGAGGCGACAATGAAAACTTCCAATTTCGCACATTCAGTCGGTACTGTATGTACACAGCTGCAAAATGTTCACAGGCTGTCTTTTTGGCCACGCTGGCGACATGTGGCTCTGAGGCTAAGAATGTAGGTCTGTCAGCCAGTCCGCCACTTTGGTCCAGACTGAAAAATCTCAACAGTGCTGGATAGACTGCTTTAAAAATGTGTACAAACACTCATAGCCCCGAGAGGATAAATCCCCCTGACCTCTGGTTGAATGTTAGCATGCTAACGCTACACTAGGATGGTGAAATGGTAAACAATGTACCTGCTAAACATAAGCCTGTTAGCACTGTCACTGTAAGCAATTCTAGGTTGTCTACATTAGCATTAAACTACACTAGCATAGCTGAAGACATACTGTTTTGTCTATGCATGTGTGTTCACTGCACAAATTTAGAAACTGCTGACTGTTTTCTATTAACTTACAGGATTCTGCTCATGCCGCAACCTTGGATTACATCAGAAGGGGTATTGCCCATGCTGGCAGGGAACACCTGTGCCTGAGTCCTGTTCAATCAGCATCTTGATTTGCCACACCTGTCAGCTGGATGGCTTATCTTATTGGATTTTAACAAAATACAAAAGAAAAACTTTATCAAATTGTTTACTTAAACTTGTTAGAGAAACAGGAGCAACAAACAAAGTGTTGCATTTATACTTTTGTATATTTAGTGCAGTATTTACTTGTAGCTTGTATTATATAAACTTGGTGTTCTGTGACAACCTCACTGACTCTGTGTCCTGTATTGGATTTTCACAGCCAAATTCACTCCTCCGCATACTCTGCAATATGAAATAAGTTGTTGACACTGACGCTGGTGACCAGCAGCATACCAGCATCAACATACCAGCACCAAAACACAACATATGCTGGTCTATGCTGGTTTTTCCAGGAGGGATGAAGTATTAGACAAACACAAATGTTCATGTTCACAAATATCTTTGGAAATCCATCACCATGCTGAACTACAGTGTACAGATGTCACGCCCCTTCCTGCACTGATGGTAAATGTTACCACTCATGATTATGAGTCTGCTGTGTATGAATGTCCCTGGAGCACAGGACACGGAGCTGGATGCGGGGTTAGATAAACACAGATTCATGTTGTGATAATATAATCCACCTCCCCAGGGAAGGCACCCACTGTGGACATTTTTCAAAACAGATCTCACCCAGCCAAGCGCAGACAGACGTTACATACTAAGAAAGAAGAATCACATTCATATTTCGCCTATGATCAGGGTTTTTTGGAGTACCCTTGTTATTTTTTGTGTGTAGAAACAGCTTATGCCGGTTTCAGAAACCTGGATTTTACCCCAGCTTTGAGAAACCTCAATATGATAGACACCAGGACACTGTGGCATGTAAATACCTCAGCCAGGTTTCTTAGATAGTAAAAATCCAGAGGCATCAGCAGGCAGATGATCAGAAACCCGCATTATGGATAAGGTGATTTAAATAACCCTGTTTCTTAATGCCATATCCTGAATGCAATCAAAAACAGGATATAACATCAAACCACAATACTTATGCATGTCTAAATGCACTTAACAAGACCCTTAAAAGTAGATCAAATCACTCTGATTCTCAGATCTTTACACTGGCTTCCCAGATTTCACAATCCTGCTCTTGGTCTATAAAGCACTGAGTGGTATCGGGCCACTATACATTTCTGATCTGCCGCAACATTATGAACCATCCAGGCCAGAGGGATTTTCAGGTATAGGTCTGCTTTCAGTCCCTAGAGTCAGAACTAAATATGGAGAAGCAGTGTTCAGATATTATGTGCCTTATATCTGGAACAAACTCCCTGAAAACTGCAGGTACAACTGTCTCCTTTTTAAAATCAAGGCTGAAGACCTTTCTGTTTGCCGCTGCCATTCACTGAAGAGATATCAAGGCTTTGAACTGCACTGTGAGTTTGGTTCTCTAGTCTAGACTCTTTTAAACCAATTCTACTTTAGATCATTTTCCTAATTTTTTATTTGTTTTAATGTCTTATTTCTTGATGTTTTCCTACTTGTTTTTAATGTATTTTAATGTGATTTTTACACCCCTGTAAAGCACTTTGAGTTGCCTTGTGTCTAAATTGTGCGATACAAATAAACTTGTATGTGACTTCCTCATAACCATCAAACAGCAAAAGGAGCCTGAACAATAGCACCTGTTGTGACGGAACAGTGTTATATAGGACAGCACAGATTGGAGCCACACTTTAACAGATAATAAAAAAAACTCATCTGAGGGCAAACAAATATGTCCTGTCAATTCTGTGACAGAAAAGATTAAAATCAGCGAATGGAAGAAGGAAAGCTTGAGAGTCTGTACGCCCTTTCGAATTCAACTCGGGATGGTTTTGCCCAAAGCTCAATACAGCCATTACAGAGAAGGAAAAAAAAAGAACCCTATTCAGTCAGGGCAGCCTCTCAATACGTAATCAGAGTATGAAACCTGCAAGACGTAACAGTAAATCACAATGACATTCCAAAATATCACACAAGCCACTGATTGATTAAGCCTGCTCCTGTGGTGTGTCCTGAACTGCACTTCCTGCATCCATATGTGATTTATGTTTTTCTCAGCCTTACCTTTTTCAAGCATCAAGTGAAACGTCATCTTTACATCCTTGACTCCATCATTTTATTTTACAATAAAACAGTGAATAAAGTGAATTATGTTTGTCTGCTGTGAGCACACTAAAGTCTCTGCCGTGCTGGAAATACAGCAACTTTTATTACCGTTGCTGTTGTTGCCACTAATAGTCGTGCCCAAAAACATAATTCCTCTCATATCTAAAGCAATATATCAGAGAAATTGGCAATTTGCTGCCTACCACAGTTATCGGAGTGCAACGCCACTGTCCTGAATACCAAAATCCCAGATCTGTAACAATCTGTCATACGCAAGTTAGGTGCAGAGTACAAACAAAGCGCATGGCGTCATAACAATGGCATGTGTCAAAAACTTTGTATCTTGAATTAAACATGTATGTAAGGCTGTGATCCCAGCCCCTCTCAATGAAGCTGCCTTAAGTGGTGTCTGCTCCCAGGGCAGTCTAAACATTTCACACTTGAATCACCACAGCGACACTTTCCGGGAGCTTTCAGCTGGTCTGAGTTTAAGTGTGAACTTCAGCTCTGATGCTTGAGAGCATAAAAATCTGAAAGGAAAAAAAAAGTATATGTTCCCACCTTGGCCTGCTCTCTTTTTTTTTCATTCCAAATGTCTCAAATTGAGCCCAGAATCTCACTCAAAAATCCTGCCTCAGGAACAACCCAGCCGGAAAAGGTGCTGTTTGGATGGATTCACAATTAAACTGCAGTGGTCTCATTTTCATCTCCTTCCAGAAGTTCTTGTCAGAGTTAATATGTAACGTGTCACCGGGGGGGGGGTGTAATCATCAGCAAGCACAAAACATTCTGACTGACTCAAGCGATACATTTTGTATGACTGACACAAAACTTCATAAAATATTTGTGAAAAAAAAGATGTTCTGCTCATTTGTTAAAATGATCTAACAGCTAATCTAATTTAACACTGCATTACAAATTACTAAAACTCCAGACATACCACTGAAACAATCCTTTGTGATTTGGGAATAACTAAATGCAGCTTGTTATGAGCCGTGTATTGAGAAAGCTGGTTTTGGATACCTGACGATGAATCATTAAACAGCCAGACAGATAATATTTCCAGGATTGACTCTTGGATGAGACGTGAGCACTGGGTCACTTACCAGCTCTGGCCATCAGTCTGCATCCAGAGGCTCTGGAGGGGAAACAGTGTGTCGAAACACCTCTAAAAGTTTGGCTTAACATGAAGGTTTGTCACGGTAATTCCAGCAGTAGATTTATAGACGGCGCTTTTCTCTGTTGGAGTAAGTGTGAAATGCTTTTTCATTGGAATCGTTGGCAGCTTCTAACTACAGAAGTCATTTGTCTCCGTGTGTTGCAGCCTCAAAAAGGGCTTGTTGGTCTCAGCGTGCAGGTGGATGTTTAAAGTCAGAGTTGCAAAGTATTGAAGCAATTATTCTCTGTACCTCCCAACACATATTGGTAAGATGATTTTTCCTATCAGTCTTATGTGTCACTATCATGGAGCCATAATCTTTACAAATAAAATATTCACAATGTAGACTCCTGAGAGCCTCAGACTCAAAAGATGAAGCTGCATTTAAACTTTTGGGCATCATCTCTGATCATTCCACATCTTACTGATTAAAATATTTAGGCTTAAAATTTAACTTACTACCCTTCACTTACGGTGGGTTATTATTTTGTAACACTTTTTCCACACATTTGGTAAAAAATATATTTAAAGGCAGCTGATTTAATCCATCTGATCATCATTCTGCCAACTAATATAATATTATTATTGTATTCTTTATCAGTAGATGCTTCTGATATTTTGCACTGGTGCATATTAAGTTAATGTAACACACACTGCAATTATTTAAATGTCTTCTTTGGGTTATCAAACATTTCCATATTTTGCATTGTATATTATACAACAGATGGTTATTTAATGTCCTATTCTGCTAAGGGTGTGTGTAGATCGTGTCAGAACTGGGAGTTGGTCATCTAGTATGCCTTCAGCAAGGACTCACAGTCATCCTGATTTACATCCCCGGCAGCGAACTCAGCTGTCCACGAAAACTCAACTCAGCCTCATTATGCACATGCAGGCTTGACATGTTATGCCAACTGTGGTGTATGTCGAACCCGGACTTATTTGCTGTTGTTTGCAAATATGCCAGTAATTAACGTTCACATTTTTTGAATATATGTCAGACATCCCATTTGTTTCTGCCTTTAAAGTACACCATGTCTCATTAGAAACAGTGCAACACTGGTGGCAGGAATATTAATAACAGCAATATTGTCAAGACTGAAATCTAAAAACTCAACAATCCACTTAATTACACCTGTCTGGGTACTCTCTTCTCTTCTCTTCTGGACATTAACATTAGGACCAAACGTGATTGTTGTACATCTCCTTTCAAAAACCATGAGCATTAATATGCTGTCACAACAGCCTCCACTCTTCTTGGACTACGTTCCCAAAACTTTTGGAACCCAAAGGGATTTGCACTGATAAGGCCTGGCGTGAAGACAATGTTCCAGTCACAGCAAACTCTGAAATCTTTCATTTCTCGCTTTGTGCATAAGAGAATTGTCATATTTATAAAAAAGGAGGTGGCTTTTATCAAACTGTTTCCATAGAGTTAGTTTTAGTTGTATAAATATTGTGTGCCTCAAATTCCCTTAATTGGAATTAAGGGGTCTAGTCCAACCATCAATACAGCCCAAGACCAAATGAACAAAAAAGCTGTAATTTAATCTGAAAAAGTTGGATTGGCACAGTGTACGAATACTCCTGTATTGTAAATTTTACCTAAACCGTCAAGGGACAACTATATTGTTTAAACATGTCATTAAATAAATGTAGGTTAGAATCATGACACAGTCTGCATTTGCACTGATTACCCATAAACCTCACTTTTACTACAAAATTTCTCCACTACCAGGCACAAAATATCCTGGGAAAATGAAAGCTGAGGGGCGACCCAGTCAGTCTGGCAGCCTGGCACCATTTCTATCTGCTTTCACATCTCCACTGTAGACAGATTAAAATGATTCTTGAAAAGTGGGAGAAAAGTATTTTGTTTCCACTTTAAGTAAAAAATAAGAAAGTATTACTTTCAACATATACTTTAGGTACCAAAAGTCCAAATTACTGTCAAAAATGTTAATCTGTCACATGTTATCAAAAAAATAATCACAAAAAAACCAAAAAAACACTTAAACATATAACTCAACCTTGATTACAGTTTACCCATGTTTCCCTGTGCAATCATGTTAGCAATGTAACCTTACCATATGCGGGCGGTTGTGGCTCAGGGGTAGGGTAGAGCTAGCGTCTTGTCATCAGAAGATCACTGGTTCGATTCCCCTGGTCTTCATATCAAAGGGTCCTTGGGCAGGATACTGAACCCCAAACTGCTGGTTTTCACCTTGCATGGCAGCCACAAACATAAGCATATGGTAAATGCCCTAAATGTATATATGCTAAATCACTGAATGTCACCTAACGATGTATTATTGAAACACACTGGGCAGTTATCTGAAACCACTGGAGAAGTTGTTGAAGGTGAAGGTAACATTTAGATTTTAACTGACTATCAACCTGCTCATACTGACCATGTGACGATTCACTGTCATGAGGTCATCTAGACCTGTCATGTTACTGCTCATCTGTCTTCATCGATCATGTGACCGTCTGCTAACCTATAAATGTAAGAGCCCAAAGGTGGCCATTTTGTACTGCCCTGATGCAGGCATTAATGGCTAAAATGCATAGGCATGTTTTTTTTGTTGCTTTTTTTACTGATGTTGTGATCCAACAGCCATGATTAATTAAAGTCTTGTTAGTTCATTATACCTCATGAGTGACTCAGACTTTTTCTACGATTCTGAAAGAGCAAGATTCCTAAACTGATGAGCACCAGAGGGACACCATTATCCACAACTGAGCAGCACTCCTTGGATCCAGTTATTCGACCGATGAAGAACCTGCCTAACGTTAGCCATGCCACAACTGCTGCCCATCTTGTGTATACATGGCAGTACAGGCCACCCTAATATTCAACAGAACGTTATGAAGTGGTTGAAGACTCCAGCCTTAAAGTGTACATTACTTAATTGGTTCAGCTGGAAAAGGATATTGGGTAGCTTCAGAACTGAAGCACAGTACTTCATTTTTACTATATCTTTTTACTCGGTTACTTTCCACCCTTTTATATATATACATATATATGGGCAAGACTGTCCATATACTTTTTGTTGAGATAGACTTTCCACGTGTAACAATGCATATTCTGTTGTTGTGGATTTTTAAGCCAGATGTTATAATATTAACACTGTGATGAGATGCAGATGAGGTATATGAAGGACAGGATAATGGCTGTGAATATAGACTGACAGTTACTGACACATTGCCACGATACTGTTACACAACAGACTGTCTGCAAAGGCAAACGGAAGCGTACATCTCCTCTGACATCAAAATCTAACCCCCCCATAGCTTATAATGTATTAGACACCTTCTGTGCCATCTCTTGCATCTGATCCGGTCCATTTACCTTTTAGCCTCGCTGTCCCCGTCTCATCTCGCTCTCTGCATGATTCATTCTTTACCTGCAGTTTGAAATGCACTTACTGTAGGGTCAAGAGACCTGCGGTGGAGGAACCTATTGGAGAAAGTGAGGATAAAAGCAGTGGTAGCTAAGGAAACAGAAGGTCATAGGGACACAAACCAAAGTAGTTCAGAAAATGGGAAGTTAAATTGTCGGTTGACCCCAAAAAACGGTTTGATGATTTCAAACGTTAAAGCATAATTTGCAGGGACAGTCAGTTACTCAGATCCAAAAATGGAACCGCAGTCAATGATCTTACACCTGTGATGTGAGATGTAGAACACATGTACAGTTTACATCCCCCTACTTTTCAGTCCAATTCAAAGTGAGACAAAGAACAAAGACTTAATCTCCCTTTAGGCTTTTAGATTTGATACAGATTGTGTAGTTAACTGACTCTGTAGCAAAGGCCCGATGTTCATGGCGAAGAAGATTAAATGAATGCCTCCTTAAATAAACACGGCAATCAGACACTTGAGTGGAAATGAGTACAAATACTTTTTGCTCGTTGAGAACACAAACCAGCCAGTGTTTTTCCATTATAAATCATTGCATGTCCGCGCCGCTCTTCCTTTTTGCAGTGCAGGCTGTAGCCATAGCTTACACTGATTAATACAGATGCCCAGGGAGGTGAGAGCAAAGAGTGTCCAGTGATCCCGCTGGCGGTATAGTATTGATTTGCCATTTGACACAGGCACAGTTATTGAAACTAATGGAGGGCCCGTAAAGGGGACGGAAGAGAAAGGAGGAGAGGGAAGGTGATGAGTGGGAGAAAAAGCATTCAGTGGTTGGAAGGCATAGGAAGAAAGTTGGAGTGAGCACAGTGCCCTTTTATGATGGTCTGGTGGAGTTTGCTGTGTTTTCACCTGTTGCAGTTAATTGCAGAAACAGCTTCTGGCAGTAACGCTGTGAAGAAATACGTCCGGGAACTTAAGTGAAACTGGTCTGTGAAATTGAACGTTAGTTGTTTACATTTTGGATGGAATTGTGTGTATAGTTATAGTCAGTGTTGGGGCTTGTTACTCAAAAAAGTAATATATCACACATTACACATTACTCTCAAAAAAAGTAATGCCTTACATTACATGATTACTCCCTGAAGAAAGTAATTAGTTACATTACTAGTTACATTACTCATTCCATTCTTTCTACTTGCTCTATGAAGATTAATCTGTGTTGCTCCAAGGTTCCTTAGCAACAAGCTTTGTGTGTGTGTGCTGTCTCTGTAGGTGCTTCGTTACGTTTGAGGTAGTGTTAGCAGCGATGGAGAGAAGTTTCCAACACGGGCAAAGTGTGCACCTTACAGTCAAGTTATTTTCCTTACGTTCAACAAATTCAGAGTAATGTTTGTATCTCCAACCGTCAAAAGTGGCTTTACATGGGGCGCCGTTTGGCTCAGTTGGTAGAGCGCGCGTCCCATGTGCTTAGGCTCTGCAGCGGACCCTCTCTCTCTCCCTGTTTCCTGTCACCCTCTTCAGCTGTACTATCAATAAAGCCATAAAAGGCCAAAAAAATGCTTAAAAAAAAGTGGCCTTATGGGGAACTGTAATGTGATTACTACATTCAGAGCAGTAATGCCTTACACTACTCGTTACTGAAAAAGGTACGCGTTACACCCAACACTGCTAATAGTGTCAGAACTGTTGACAGGCTGATGTGAAGGTGAGTGGGTTCCTTGATGACCCTCACGGACTTCTTGAAACATCGCTGATCATACAGTTCCTGCAGGCTGGGCAGCTCACAAATGGTGATGGCGCTGGGTTGGGCTGTGTGGATTACCCTCTCAGGTGATGAAGCTGCCTGTCAGCAGGGTCTCTATGTTGCCGTTGTAGAAGTCCCTTTCTTTAGGTGCCCGAGACGGTAGAGGAACTGCTTGACGATGGCGTGGATGTGACCAGCTCATGTCGGGTTCCCATGGATGCTGACACCAAGATATTTAAATCTGTCCACCCTCTTGACACCCGCGGTGTGAAGGAAGGGTCAAACTTCCAGTTTGGATTCAGTCACTGGTTATATTTTGTTTTATGTTAGCACAATGATTCTAATTACGACAGTCTAAAATTGTGTTAAGTCAGTGTCCTTAAATCTTTAGCCTACTGCTTTATCTTTAACATCTCTTACTCTTGTTTGTGGCATCTCTTCTTTGTCTGAGTTTCACTCTCAATGTTGTGTTTTATCCAATGTAGTTTTTAGTTTCAACATTGCCTCAGGTTGGCAACAAAAGAAAAGTATTTTAAGCTTACTGGATAGCTGTGCACTTACACATACAGTACCGTATAACAAGGACAGAGTCCGTAGAGGTCATTTTGGAGTGCACTGACTTACAACACACAATTTCTTTTTAAGTATGAGGTACTCTTGTGGGTAAAACTGCATAAACAAAGCTGCTTCTTATTCTGCCCAGTACCCCACAGATTAAAAACCTACTCCTACAAACGTTGAAGCATACTATTGTGAAGGAAAAGAAAGTCTTTTTGGACCAACAGACTTGACTTTTCTTGCACACACAGTATGCTAAATGTGTTTTCCGTCTCTTGACTGATCGGGGGAGGGTGGAGGCTGAACAAGTCAAAAGTTCAGGGCCATTTCTCATTCGCAGTTAGCCCTGACGCTGATTAATAAAAGGGAGTTATTACATATTATATAATAACACAGTCCTGTCTTAATAAGGCCCTGCAGCTGTTTGTGCTGGAGATTGTTAAAGGGACAAACTTTTGGTCGTAAACATGCCATATGATTGAGAGTAATGAGCAATATTATAAAAAAAAACTGCAATCGAAGCACAAAAATGACATAACAAGGAAAGTTGAAGCTTAACTCAACTTTTCATGATGAGTGAGTGAAGTAAAACACATGCATGTTAAATTTCGCCAGAGTGTGGCCGATAGCTTAGTCACTGCCAGACATACAGAGCAAAAGGCTGTTAATACAAAATATTCCGTTTAAAGCAGGGTGATATGTGATTCCTTCAGTTCAGTCATTTATGTGCAGGTGAAAATTGTGACATCAGGATGTTGAGAAACAACAATGAACAGACCCCCTGAGGACGTAGCGATATCCTGGTGAGGGTTATAAAGCCGAGTCAGGATAGGAGGACAGAGATGAGTGAAGTGTGCGGCACTGAGCTCAGCAGGAGGAACGCTGCTCGGGTGGAACGACCGCAAATCTCTTGTGAAAATGAGCCTTTCAGAGAGCATGAAATGACAAGTGCCCAGACAGAATTTGAACAACACTATTATCCCACGAAAACATGCACATTCGTATTGGTGAACAATCCGAAGCCGTATATGTGAAATTCATAACCTCTCCTTTTTGATTTCAAAAGCTGTATCTTAAATCTACATTCTATAATATGGTTTACAGCGATTTGCATCCGTCAACATGTTCCACATAACGACACGGGACTGAACACAACCAATCTTCTCTCTATACCAGGCAGATGTGCTGTGGTGCACTGAATGAGAATGGTGGCAGGCTTAGATAAAAAGTACTGAACAGAATTAAAGCCCCGATCACCGACGGTAAACCCACACAGGTGTCTCCACTTATTCTGCCTGATTAGATCTCTTCTCAGAACAATGTGGGTGGGAACACTGACATCTCACTTGTACTGCTGTTAGTTTTGCTGCACCTGCCAAAGTGAAACTTAGACAATTTTTTTGGTGAATTTGCAGCACTCGCTCAATTTCAGCTGACTTTCTTGTAATTCTGCCTCTTTCTTTTGTAGTGATTCATTTAGGGTAACTCTAATTTTACACATTGAGGTGTGTTCACAGCCTTGTGCTGTACTAGGGAATGTGTGAAAAAAGTGGTTCAAAGCCTTTTGTAGCTCCAGAGGAAGATGCATGACATCTGAAAAAACTGCCTACTGTGATGTGACTGCCACACTGCATTGTGGGTAATGCAGGCGCCAGATTTTGAAAAGGAAGAAGAATGCACGGAATACACAAAGGCAATAAATATTTCCAGATATCTCTAATAAGTTGGTTTTCTGTAATGGGAAACCATGTTCCCATGTTCAACACCTGGCACCTGCATTTTCAACATTATTATCAGATTACATGCAACTTCCTCTGTAGCCACGAAAGGCTTTATACTGCTTTTTCCCCCTTACATTCATAATCGTATTCCACAAGACCTATAAACACACTTTATTGTGTGGTGGAGTAACCCTTTTAAAAAGTAAAACTACGTGCAGACAAACAGGTGTAGCTCCTTTTAAGCTAGCTGAATCTATTTCAGTAGTGTTGATACATCAATTAACAGAAAAAACTGTTATTGGCAACTGTTTCTGATAGTCTGTTAATTGTTTTAAGTGCATTTTTGTCTGGATTCATCCTCCTATATGCTGATATTTTTCTGGTTTCCCCTGGCTTCTAAAACAGTAAACTGAATAGAAGAAGACATTTGAAGATGTCATTTTTACCATTGTTTGACATTTTTTCAGACTATATGAACGATCAGTCCAAAAAATTGCTCTAAGCGATATTATCCACAGTGGAGCTCCAGCCAACCTCAACCTTGACTAGATGCCTATTCAGCTTGTGTGATTAAAACATCTTGTGTGGGCGTGCAGGGCTTTGGGAGGTCTTGGGCAGAATAGACCCTTTTCACAGCAGACATTTTAAAATTTCAAAGCAGGGAAAGCACAGGTGATATTTAAAACATTAATGATGGCTAGTACAACTTGTGGTGGCGATGATTGGCCGCATTTCAGCGGACTGAAAATGTCAGCGTTTCCTTTTGACATTTTTTTGTGTGCAATTAACGCAATATCCCGACTGACCTTTAATCCGCTGCGTTCATCATGTAACTCTGAATGGGTTGTGCAGTTGTGCAGCTTTCGTCAGACAAAGACCTTGATTGAGAAGCACACTGATGTCATTTTAAGTGTGTAAGGTTGGTAATTAGGATGATATTAGATGGATCATCAGGGTGGCTAAACTCAGAGCAGATAAGTTGAATGAAGAACAGAATAAAGAGTCATGTGTTTTCACTTGTTCCCTTAAAGGAGTCATCACCTGGTTTTTTACATATCCAGTCCCTCTTGGATCGCTTTGGATCAATTCTTAAAACTTATTAGAAAAAAAAAAAAAAAAAAAATCAAACATAGAGCTTGTTCTGACCCTTTTTCATACCGCGACTTTCTCACGCGAGATTATGCGCGAGGTTTTGACCAGTCCGGATGTGCATTGTATTAATATGTAATGAGGTGCGTGTTGATTGGCCGCAGGAAGGACAGAAACGGAATGGGGGGCGAGCCTGCATGCACACAGACTCCACAACATAAACAGCCCCCCCGTCATGGCGCACACACTAAATGACGAACCTTATGGAATTCAGGCATTTATGTAAGAGGCGAAGTCGGAAACCGAACGGGAGAGTGAAGAGGCAGAGACGGTGGAAGAGACACGTTTACAGCAGGACGTCTCTGAATGGTAAATAATTTTTTTTTCCTTCTTACTTTTCACACTCGTGTTTTACATGTAAGACCTGAGTTTTAATGCTGGCGGTGACGATGTATGGCGTGAAAATGACAGAGAAATAAGCAGATTCGGCATGCTCACTCAGAAAGTCTGGCTGAGGACGGCTGTGAGCTGATGCTTAATATGCAAGTAGCCTCCTGTGGTAACGTCACCACAGGAGCAGAGTCAAAATCTCGTGCTTTAGGAACGCGCACTATTGTGCGCTATTCCTGTTCAGAAAAAGAGCCAAAGCGAAAAAAATAAGCCACTGTCAAACTCCAGCTTTTCAGGCAAGTTTCAACAGAGGTCCCACACCAATATGCATGATTTAACGAGAGAAATTGCGATTTCCGGGTGATGACTCCTTTAACAATCTTTCATCCTATATGGTATTAAGAAGGTGTCCACAGAAAGGCAATAATGGTTGGACATGAACAATAAAGGTTTGCAGAATGTGCTGAAAAAATATAAACGTTGGAGAAAAACTCAACACACTTGTGGAAAACATACAGACCCAGACCAGGATTCATTGCCACACATATATCTGATGCTATAAATACTTGTGCTGACAGCACAGCAGAGATGACTGACCTCTTCACAGTATTTATGTGCAGTGCAGCACTTTGCGGCATTGTTGTTTCCCCACGTAAATAAAAAAACTTGTGCCCTTGAGTTGAGGCAATAAAGTGTATAAATCCACCTTTGCCGCTTTTTAGAAGGACGAAAGTTAAGGCAAAAATACATCAGGTCCAGTGAGGGTTTACCAGGGCAAAGGACTGTGGCTCTATTTTCCTCCAGCTGTGTATACATGCAGGTAAATAAACTGGTGATGAGTAATTCTCCTCAGCCTGCGCTGATATTTTTAGCTGGGTCAGCCGCGTAACAACGTCTTAATTGAGTTTTGCGTTTTCTAATGCGGCATCAGAATTATCAGTGTGCCCCTAAGTGCCGAGCACCGCCATCTGGGGCATCATGTTGATGACTCAATATTCCGCTAATTAACTGTCAATCCAGCCAGTACGACAGGTGCCATAATCTCACAAACAACACTCAATCAAGAGCAAAAATGTCGTCACGACTCTGGATAAAAAAACTCAGCACCCCTTATTTAGAAAATGACAGAGATGGAGAGAGAAGGTGCGCGAGGAGGCTTGAGTGTTTTAGATGGGTGGTAAACAAACGGCAACAAAAACATTGTCACCTAAAAGACAGACTCTTCTAATAAGGCATCATTTTGAGCATTTTTACACTGAGTAAGTGAGCGAGCAAAGGTTGTTGACTGAGGCTGAAGTGGAGTTATTTTAGAAAAAGTGCACCGTGTTCTTGGTTTTCTTTTCTTTCAGAGCTCTTGTTTTATTGGTTATCAATAAGTGAACCAAAACAAGGACCTTGCATGAAAATAATTTAATTTTTCCTGATTGAAACTCATCTCTATCACAACGTATCCTATCTGCCCCAGCAAAAAACGAACACACAGACACCCACAGCTGTCCTTATCAAGCCAAAATGTGCATTCGTTGTGACAGTGAAAAAACACGAGGGGTGAGGAATCAATACATCAAGAGTGCTCTTGTTATCAACAGGTAGTGACTTCTCTTTGTCTACAGGAATGGTCTCTTGGCAGCTGTATCTGCCTCTGTCATCATGCCTTTTGTTTTGTTTTTGTTTTTTTGTGTGTTTGTGGGCTAGAAATAGATTTTGTGCTCACTACGTCAAGCCATCCATTCAGTTCTAATCATTCCGGACAGGTGACGTCTAAAAACTCCAGCCTGCAGTGTTTCGTCCATCTACTGATTGATTAATTGCCTGCAGAGATCATTTTTTTACCAGGTTTAACCGGTCACAGCTACCCAGCTGTTACCTAAAAGCAGTGAGACATATACCTCTGAGCTTTGTTAAGCTGTTTTTGCTTTCCACTTACTGGTAACATCATGAATTAATGAAACGCTGTGCTTTGCACTCACAATTGATAATTACACCGGATATCAACAAACCCTGTTGTAAATTGGAGACTGATTGCGGAGTCACTCATGCATTTTAATTTTGTGTGAACCTGCGCAGAGACAAAGGCCGTGTTAATGCTCAGAGTGAAGGTAAGATACAAACATGGCAATTTGTTGCAAGTTGTAGAGATTCATCATTTTAATGACGGTGTTGTTTTTCTGCTGCAACACGATATTCATATTTAACGGAAAGCCATTATGTTGCTTGTTGGAAATTAACTATTGCATGTAGAATTTAAAAACAAGCATTACAAGTTATAATAGATGTTCTCTTACAGTGCAGGAGATGAGGATTTTGACCAAGAAGAAAGGGAAGAAGGCAGAGATAATAGGAGCACAACTTGTGATAAAGGTGCTACCAGGCAGTTTTGCTCTGGTTTAAAGGTCCACTTCGTAAGAAAGTGCATTTTGAGTCTTCGTTCCCAACCTGTCAAATACTGAGGCTTTGGGATTGTAGGTCGGGTCTGTCACCATCCCAAAGTGTCAGTATTAGACAGCTTGGGAATGAAAGAGAAAAATCCACTTTCTGGGTGAAGCGGTGTCTCTGGCTGAAAATGCTACATGATGGTTTAACAGAGCAAGTCAATAAAAGAATATTGCACAGCAATGTGTGGACATTTCTTCAACGGACCTTATGAATCAACAATTTCACAGTTCGACATTATACAGTGGGCTGAATCTGTCAGACTGCCGTTACAATAACTTATATGTTTCTGATATCACTGCAGAAACATCTGGCAGTCTCAACAGCACATTTCACAAGACATTGCAAGTCAGCAAGATTAAAAGGAAACCTACTGCACTTAAAAGCAAATATGCTGCTGTTTCTTCAAACTGAAGCACATTACATTCCTTAAAATGGCTCCAGCTACTTCTCAGTCATTAAAACCTTTTTTGAGTTGATGTGAACCAAAACAGAGATAAAGAATGTTGTACTTACCTTTATCAGGTAGGCCAAAAACCTCAAATTTGGCTCTGTAAGTCTGCAGCTGCTGGATGTGTCATGCTAACAGGTCTGTCTATCTCTCAGCATGCTTTGATGCTTTTCAGCCCCCAGTGACCGAAATGGAGCACAGGAGCTATCGTCCTTCAGAAAATCCAACAGCAGCCATTCTCAAAATCACAGCTGACATCAGAGTAACATTAAGTAACTCTTTTGAACAATGGCCGGTCGGAGTGCGTCAGACATAAGGCTTTTGGGGGGCGATGATACATTAGACGGTAGACACAAATTCATTCACAGCTCACAGAAAAAACAGTACATCAATGTGAGATCATCAAACATAAATCAAAGGGAAGAGAGCGGGGGAAGTACATCAGGAAAGTTAAGTGCACTGATTGCGCGTCTGTTTAATGAGGCTGTTCAGGAGATGAATGACCCCGCTCGAACGTCTCAGTCCTGCGAGGCTGTTATGAGTTAAAACTCTTTCTGGAGGGGTGATAGGGAGAGCTTCTCTCAACAATCGAGTGTTGTAAGTGTTTGTTAGTAAAGTGGCGTAAAATGCCAAGTGACTAGCCTAGCCTATTCTAACTACTCTGCATTGATGAAGAGGTTCATATTGGACAAATTCAGGTCCCAAAACCCAACTTTTCTATCAATTCCACAACCTGTATTGTAAGATATAAAATGTAAAACTACCATAATCCTGCCAATGTTGTATAACGAGTTATACCAATGCAAACAATCAACTGCACTTTAATCAGGAGATACTTCATTCTGAGTGCAATCAGATGAGATATGAGTCTTTGGAGAGGACAGGTGAAGCTGTGAGTAGCATAGGAAACCTATACTTATGAGGAAGCTACATATATTCAGATAAATTGCCTCCAGATGTGTCACTTGGTGGCTAAGTTGCATTGTGGGTATTGTCTATTGTAATCAAATTTGAAGTTGGACCACGTTAGGTGGGCCGGTTATGTTGTGTTTTCCAGCTAATAGGGGAAGGTCAACAAGGGTTTTTTTTTGCATAAAATAATCTAGGCAAGATAAATTTATGAATATTTCAGTGTATTACACTCTTATAAATCAATGCCAGAAGCACTTACACAGCTTCTGGCATTGATCTATGTATAAGCACTTACAGAGCTTCTGGCTGGGGAAAAAAAACCAACCAGACCGTAACCTTTTAAAAGAGCCCAATACCATGTCTGTACTCAATTCAACCTCATCACTGCTGTCTGTATCACAAAGTTGGATGGACTTCCTTAAAGCTGCTGTTAAGCGTCATCATTTTGGCTTATTTCTGTTTTGCAGTTGGCAATCCCCCTCGCATAACTGACTAAATACTATAACAGTGACTTCTGTTGGATAATTGAGCTATTTAACACTTATTTGAATGAAAATAAAAATAAAAGACAAGAACACATAACCATCATGATATTAATGTACTAAGTTACTGTAAAACTAAAAATTACATCACATCTTATGTCTTACGGCTTTGACTTTTGGCCAAAAATCATATTTGAAGTTTGTTGGTTTATTAATATTAATATTTGAATATATTCAAATATTTATTAATAATATTTTGACCATTAAATGCCTTCAGTAAGACCTATATTGGTATCAAACTTAAGTTGTACATGTTCTGTCCACCAGAGGGCAGTGTATCAATCAATGTCAATAGGCAGGCAATGATGTTTTCAGAAGAAAAACACACAACTGTTTTTTTTTTATTTTTATTAAAAGTCAGACCCCTCCTCCTCTTCCAGCTTTCCGGGATGTAGCGTTTACAGGTGGGATCTCAAGTCGCGTGGTATGTGAGTTTGGTCATACATATTTTACATATCACTTTGTCCTTAGTCGTGATTTTTCCCTGTTCATTTGGGAACCCAAAGTAGCGGCACACGTTACTTTTTGGATGGTCTGGAGTGTAGATTTTGAACTCCTCAGGCGCAGTTGTTGTAGGCTTTGGCGTGGCCATTGTTCTGGTATACAAAATAGGCGCTAACTAGGACGCTAACATCACCTACAGGAGCCCATATGACCAATAACAGCCTTGCTAATGAGCTCGCGATTCACAACTTAACCAGGGGTCCGTTTCACAAAGCAGGTTCAACAAACTCTGAGTCTAACCCTGAACTCTGAGTTGATCTACTCTGAGATAGGAAACTCTGAGTTTTCGGTTCCAGAACAGCTGATTTGAGTTAGTTTGATCAACTCGGAGTAGTTTAACCTGGAGTTAAGCACGTGCACCACAAGTATGAAAAGACAGCATCAATGGAGCCCCGATTCGACGAGTCACCATGGCAACGGGGAAGAGGAGGGCTACGTTTTTCACCCCACTGAAATTGGAAATATTAATGCGCTCATACCTTGAGTTTGAGCACGTTTTTAGAAGAAAGTGTAACACCGCTGCAGCAGCAAAAGAGAGGGAGACGGCGTGGGAGAACATTGGTGCTCGGGTCAATGCGTAAGTTTAAATGTAGTCCTTTGCAATCACAATAATATTACAGGGGGAAACTGCTTGAGTGGTAACCTATTAATTTATTTAATTTAGATGCAACCCCGCGGGGGAGAGGCGCACTTGGCAGCAACTTAAGATGAAACATAAAAACGTTAGACCTCGGCATAATCTCATGGGGGTACCTCATTTTGATCATGTTTTACATTGTAAAGTAAATATTAAGTGGCTGTTTGACTGTACAGTTGTTTTATCCCCAACATAATGCTGTTTTCACACACGAATGTCTTCTCATCTATATCATGTTCTGTTAAATAATTAAGCCTATTTAAACTAACACAGACTTCTACTCAGCCAACAGAAAGAAAGCAGATGCCCGTAAAACGGGTGGTGGCCCAGCACCGCCACCTCTAACGGAGGCAGAGGAGCTGAAAATGATAAAGATGGGTAGTAGCCGCTTCAGGGCGAGGCACACTTTTCTGACCGCTCTGCATACAGTTGCCTTGCTCAACTGCTCTGCATCTCCGACGTTGTATAAAAAAACTCCCATTTGCAAAAAAACGCAGCGCAACACACAATATCTGCTGGGACTTGACTTCGGTTGGTAATGCTGGAAATGTAAGGACGGATCAGGTTGTGTATGTAAATGATAGACTGTGACGTGAAACGGTACCACTCAAAAAGATAACTGTCTGGAAATGCAAGAACATCTATGCACGGTCTGATAATCATCTCCCGACGAATATTTAATTCTCTGCGCAGTAATGCTGCACCTTCATCCACGGGATCATTATCAACAGGACATGCCATGGTAGTGAAAATAGTCGCCACCTAATATAACTTTTAATGTAGGCCTACTGACTGATTTTTGCAATGATCAATGAGAACTATACTACGCCAAAACTCGCCTGCTGACTGAATGAATGAGGAAATCAAATACCGTGTGTGGCTGAAAGAGGGCGGAGACAGAGAGAAACTCGAGGTTTGTTTAGAAAAACCTGGTCCCGACCAGGTTAGGTTCAGAGAGTATGTTACCATGGTAACTGACCGAGAGCTTAAGTTACCTCTCTCTGTGAAACAGGCTAGAGTTACCCCTCTTTCTCTCAGAGTTTCCCTAATTTCAGGGTTAACAGACTAAGAGTTTTAACTAAATCTGCTTTGTGAAACGGACCCCTGGTGTGAAAAAGCCTCGGAATCTGAATTGAAAACAACGTTTACAAGCAAACACGTATACAAAAAATAATACCCATAACAGGTTCGAATATTAAGGGCTGCCTAATATTCGTTCGAATATCTTTATTTTTGTAAATATTCAAATTATATTCGAATAACGAAGTTCAGAGTCAAAGCCCTACAGTCAACTATACGTAAACTGCCCTCAGTCATGCCTCCATCACAGCCATGGTTGCAGAAACACTGGCAGAGCTCATGCAAAAAAGATGATGGGCGGTACCAACTCATGCCTGTGAGTGTCGACCAATCAGAGCAGACTGGGCGGGAGGGAGGGGACCTTAAAGAGACAGGCATATAAAAGCATGAATCTGAATTTGAGCATAATATGCGACCAGTACAATCCAATAAAAACTTGACCTGGGATATTACCAATGCATGCATTCATGTTGACCGAACTGGTTTTAGCACTGTTTTCATGCCATGACTTGCAAACTGCCCTCAAGCTAGATTCTTTTTCCAACCTAGGAGATTTTAATACTTATTATCTGATGTTTTGTATGACCTGTATTAATTGTCCTTCAATTGTGGTTGTCTGGCCTGATTCGTGTTTGTATTTTGTATGCTGGTTCTGTGGTTGTTTGATTATTAATTTTTTCTTCTTCTTCTCCCTAAAGAATTACCTGATCAAATGAAGATTAATAACAGCGAGAAAACAAACATCTCAGACTTACACATTAAGTTGAAAATTTTATTTATTGCAGTTCAGCCAAGTCAGAATCCTGATTACAATCCCAGTATCCAAACACAAATATTGCTCAATTTGGAGTATTGTGGAGCCTTATTTCAATGAAACAAAAGAATATTGTTTCAAAACTGTGGAGAAAAAGATAGCATGGAGAGCATTTGAGTTAGAGAAAGAAAAACAAAGTTAATCAAAGAAAACATTGTATTATCATTCTATGTAGCGTATCTGTCATTTAAGTTTAATATAACTTTCTGAGATTTTAAAACAGACACCAGTGGTATTTTGTTTTCCTTTCCTATCTACATGAGTGTCATCATTCCACAGAGCTGTAGGACTGCATTCCTCACAGACATCAGATCTCGGTTCAGGACAGTGGAGATGACCCCAGTTGGAGATCCATGGTGATCTGAGAGGAAGAGTATGCATTGGTAAAGATTAGTTTCCCACAAGCTTTGACTTAGCCTCTGAACCTGCAGTTTCCCTGGGGTTTCTGTGTGAGTGGGCCTGAGACAGTACACAGAAGACAGGGGGAAGACATGCAAATGAGTCAGCAAAAAACAAATACACACACACACACACACACACACACACACAGTCTGCGTCTTCTGATGGGGTAAGCAATTCGCGCATATGATCCAACGAAAACAGGGGAGATAAAAGGGAGATTCGGTGCTATTGCAGAGAAAACAAATATCAGTGTAACAGCCACATGTTTTTTTGTAGAGGATGACTAACAAGACAGCAGCACCCCTGAGGGAAGTTGATTTAAAACATCAGACAACAAGCCAGACTGTCAGTATCACCCAAGGGTTTAAGCCATGACTGAAGTTGGCACATTACAACAATACACTGATGAAGGCATATAAAGTGAGGGCACGGGGGAAGCTTTGGTAAGTCTTCATGCTTGAAAGATTAGAGTAAATCAAGTGGCCATGAATTCCCAACAAGAACAGATTTTTTTTCCATTTATTAAATTCTGCAACTCCATTTGCTGCCTAATGTCACCAACCTGACACATCCCTAATGTGAGCATGAAACAATGCTATTTCTGGAGCACGAAACACAGCTTGCGTTCGGCACACTTCATAGATCCACATCAGATTAACTGAGAGGTGGGGGAGAACGAAACAGAAATAGGAGCTCGTGTCTCAGATTCTTAGAGAGCAAACATTAACACGACAAAAAGTGCAGAGTGGTTTCCACTCAGCGTCAGATTAAATCAAATTTTTCCACTTCTTTTTTCCTCAACTGAAGGCTCTTCCGCACTCAGACACCGCTTCATGGCCGGTCCCCTGCACTTAACAATTCATCCCAGCTCATGACACACTGCTGTCATCCCCTCGGTGTTAAAGGAATACAAGTTATACCTTAACCTTTCAGATGTGCACAATGGATCCGGCCTTATCCTGTTGTGGAGGGTTTGATCTATGACCTACAGTACAACTCTGACAAGTCGTACTTGGAGTACTCAAAACGCAGAGACATCCTTGTGACTGCTGGTATGCAGACTCACCGGCCCTGCCAAACGCAACAGAGCCATTATTAACGCTATGTTATGTCACACAGGCGCTCACACATACATGCTGATTACAGGCTTGGCTTCATTTTGCAGCCATATGTCATCAGCCCATCCATCATGAAGCAGTAAAGTCACAGCGAAATAGGAGTCAGAGATGTGGGCAGGGTATCGATCTCAGAGGGATCTCAATCAAAAATCCTTCAGGTTTAATTGGATTGCTCAAAATTGGGTGTACTTTAGTGAGCACAGAGCAACAGTAAGCTGTGGATGTGGAGCTGTAGAGGACTGCCGGCGTCCATCCAGATGACATCCTTTAGCAAAGTTCGACTGAGATCCAAATACACTTCAACAGTCACAGATTTAAACGGATATACACCGCTGTGTTCAAGATGAGTCACCAAAAATACTTTAACAAATTACAGGAATTTTTGTTGTTTTCACATATAATTGACAGCAACGAAAAGCTTACTGACCTATCAACACAATGCAGGATCAGAACTGGGAGCGAGCGCCTTCAAAAGTGTCACAACATTTCAGTTATTTCTGTTGCTGAAACACATATTGCCAAAGGCATAAATAAATAAATCAGCAGTAGAGAAGAAAATGCGGGTTTTGGATTAGGACCAGCAGACTTTGTTGCATCCACTGCCTGTGGCATCTTTCAGCCATCCAACCTGACCAGCCAGACAACCCCATGAGGAAGAGGGAGAGGGGTCGGGATGAAGTCATGCTAATCCAGATTGGATTTAAGGCTGCTCCTGGCTAAAGTCCAGTGGCTGGGACATGAAATGGATGAGGCTCAAACAGAGGGAAATCAGAGACTGTTGCACCGACATCTTCACAGAGATTGGTCCCCGCCACGACATCCCAGATCAAGCTGTTGCACTTAACTGGCTGACAGCGTTCTGAGCCGTCATACCATGGTAAGTGGAGAGGTGTGTTTTTACATTATTAATGCTTGATGCTCAAAGGCAGTCAGATTTGATGGACAGTGTTTGCCTAATGTCGAAGGTTTAATGCGAAGCTGCCAACCATGTAATAATCGCTATCTTGATGGTGCTGTTTACACTGATCGAGCTGCAAATCTAAAAAAAGCACTACAGAATTATTTCCTGGGTGTATACGTGTGCATGTTCTGTACATAATGTTTATAAATAACTGTATATATGTGCTTTGTGAGGAGAAACTGTCATTTGATCACGCAACCCTGTGTTGTTAAATCACCTTGAACCGTTCACTATTGACACAAATAATACAATTGATCAGATGTGAGGAGATCGTAGCGATGGTATGTTTCTCCATAAGCAATATTTCTGACCTAAAAGCTCAGAGCAGCAAATCCACAGAGCAGCGCGGAGGTGAATCCAGGCAGCGCAACATTTATAAATATTGGAGATGCTCTTCCCTCGTGGACGAGGCTGTAACTGGGCAGAGATTTGAGCCCAGATCTACGTTCTCTCGTGTGAAATGCTGCGTATGCAGCGGTAGACTTCATCTGAAGCACAAGTGAACAAAAGACGAAAACACATCATTAAGTGATTAAGAGGTTTTCAGACGCAGCATTGTATAATGGGACAAAGGCAGGCAATGATTAATATAAACAACAATACACAGAGCGAGGCGCAGATACTTTTACCCTCAAGGATTAAATGCACCCGATCATGTCTGACTCACACCGAAATATGTCTATTTTTGAACACACAATGACGTCACATTCCACACAGAAGCAACAAGGGAGGAAAATGGCTTTGCATGTCTGAATTGAACGATAGTGGCTCATAACTGATCAGTGACTTGAATAATCATATACCCTCTTTCTGAACGAGAAACACTTGCAAGTCAACGTATGCGACGGTTGCAGGCAGGGAGAGATGAGCTCCGACTCCTCGTGTGTTTGCTGCTGCAGCTCCTCTAGCCCCTTCACACTCACACGTACACACACTCTCCATCATTACATAGCAATGGCATGTAATCATGGCATGAGTCATCACACTCAGACCCCCCCCCCCTCCCCTCGCCTCTCCCCGCGACTCACAATCCCCTGCCTGGCTGTGCAGTGACACATTTCAACCTAATGGTATTTTTCCAGAGTTTTCTCCTCCCGCCTGATATCCACGTGGAAAGATAGGTAGGAAAAATGAGGTGAAATTAAAACGCCAGCCAACGTAAGCAACCAAAAACATTTGCCTTAACAAATGAGATAACAAGAATGCTCGAAGGTCAGGCAAAGTTATAAACGCAATGAAAAACGCCTCCTGCTGCGACATTGCTTATGCTAATCTTACACCGCTCTCTACTTGTGTTACAAATTAGAAACACGCAGAATTAGTGCATCTAAATAAGTGCAGTATGTTGAGCATGGAGAACTTCATTCAGCAGGATCAAGAGCACATGTCCCTCTACTTTTGTATTCTGAGCTCTGTTTAAGATGAGATTTCTCAGTCCCCTTGTTTCTGAATCGCACACTTTCTTACTCAGTGCCTTTGATTCATATGACTTTCCCCCTTTTCAGATCCTCTGCTTTGAATGTGTGCCTCTTCATCTGCTCCGTCAGTGATTTCATTTCCTTTCCACTTTGTGTCTTAAGCTGCCTCGACTCCTCGCTCTTTTCCCTCTCTGGCTCTGCCTGTTTGGAGCCTGGATGTGTGTTCCTGTGACTGTGAGAAGGTCAGCAGCCACATACAGATCGTCCCTTGCCTCCGCATGGCTGCTAATTGCTGATCAGCATCATTCACACAAGTGGACTCTGAGCTGTGACAGACTGCTAATGGAGGAAGCTCTTGTGAGCGAGAGACAATGAAAGCTGGAGCTTAAGCGTTGAAGGCTCGTCCCGGCAGGGGACCGAGACGCATTCAGCTTGAATGCATGAAACGCATGTATGACGCATGTCAGGGAACAACGGCTGACATTTATCCACTGTTGGATAAAAGTTGAAGAGTCATTAAGTGCATTTTGGATGTCGTTATCGACAAATATAACCCCGGCATGTAACAGATGAGGAGGTGATATTATAAATCAGTGCTACGTGCTCCCACCGGCCTGGTGGTGTCATAATGGGAGTTAAGAGTTATGCAACCCCTGCCAAACTGCCTAATCAGATATAATTGTAAGTGGATATGAATGAAGAGTTAATTTACAAAAACATTCTCACTCCCTACTCATTAAATTTGTCAACTTGGTCAGTGTCCTTAGGCTTCAAACCGTGATGCTCTACAGTTACAACCTTCAGTGTTGGTTTTGCTTCTGAAGGGGCTCTGTGGTCAAGTTTGTCTGGTTATACTTTTCAAACTTGGTTAGGGTTAGGAAGAAATCATCTGGGTTAAGATTAAAGAAAAAATTGCATTCATGTGCTCATCTCACTCACGTAAGGTATGTGATATCAGTTACACTATTTCCATACGCTGAATAGAGTATTCATTCAATCTGTGTGCGTTTTCATGTTGCAGCCTGTTGTTTTCAACATTACAATAATAATATTAACTCCGAATCACATGGTTAATGAGCAGTGCTCCTCATCAGTTCTATATATTCTAAATACATTTGGAATAGGAAATAAATAATGTGCTGGCCCATATGATATTTTAGATCTGAGATAACAGTATTCAATCCTTCACAACACACAGTGTCCAAACAATTTTAGCTTGAAACACTTTTCCATTGTAGGTGTAGACTTGCTTCTATCGTACAAATCAAAGAATGCAGTTTTGAGTAATGCACTAGGTTGTCTCGAAATTAAAGAACCACAGTTATCTTAATAAATACTGTGGCATTACAAAAAACAAGGGCGTCTGTTTCTGTGGTTACAGTGCACATGAACCGGCTTGTTCGGGTGATCAATGTGTTAATTGGTTGCCATGGGACAAAATTACCAATTCCACTGCACTCACATTATCCTTAAAACACTATCTGCATGCAGGCTGATTGCTCTATAGATGAACATAAAAGCTGTAAATGATTGTAGTTAATCTAAAATGCAGATTCCCCCGTAAGAGAATAGAAAGCCCTTTTATTTTCATTGTACAGAATGCAACCAAATTAGGAGCGCTTCTCCCGATCAGGGCGGAAAAAAGAAGACACAAACACAACACCTCACAATGAGACAAGTTTACTTTTTTAATGAAGATAGGGGTTGGAGGAGCATGGGAGAAAACAAACCAAAAAACGGCATTGCTAATGTAAACACCCCTCATCTGGCAGTTACCAGGTATACATTATGAAGCTGCCAGATGCCGGCATCAACAGAGGGACCATAGGTGGGAATTCGAGAGAGCCACCTTATTAAACATCCATGCACAATATTTCACCTTCTGCCTTTTTTTTCTCATTATCACCCCTGCATAACAATGCAACAGTAACTCCAGTGAGTGTACTGTATATGCATATCTGGTGTCTGTTGCTCATGCAGAAATCCTCACTGTTGCAGGTTGTGGTATAACAATGAGCCGGGTAAAGATCTCTTGTACTAGACCACCGTACACCAAGAGACATCTTGACAGGCGGGTGGAATGTTGAATGTACATGCAAATTATATAACTGTCACTGTAAGCCGGAAACACGTATACTTACTGTTGTTGAATAATGTATGTGAAGCCACACAAAGGTAAGAGTTAATTAATAATGAGTTCACACACACACACACACATGCACACACACACACACACACACACACACACACACAGAACGTGAAGTAAAATTCCTTTCCTCCAAGGTTTCTGCTGTGTAGCGTGATGCAGACACGTCTATCGGATATACGTTTGCAATCACATTACTAAGATGTAATGCACAATAATGTACTGCTGCTTCAGTAACATGTTCAGGTTCACAGTGACTTAAGGGATATGAATTTGACTCTCTCTTCATGCTAAATGAAGACAGATTACCGAAAGGTATGACAGGGAGGCTCCACAAAGACTTGCTCTGTAATCTTTCTTTCAAAATGAGTCAGCCTTTTTCAAGCAATAATCTTTATTCAATTAAGATACATCGCTGCAAAGGATTCATCTCTGCTCCGAGAAAGGATGATGAAATGTGTATTTAAATCCCCCATGGAAGTGTGGTTTCAAAATTAAACACTTTCATCTTAATTTAAATACATGCTATGAGGAAATCCTTCATTTCAAGACAACGGTGCTATTACACATGCATTAATACACCAGGAAGAGCAGCCAAAAGTCCTGTGTGTAACTCACTTTTTTATGCAATTAGTTTTCACCAGCCATTGGTGCTGGGAATCGTATGATTCGATTAGGAATATGAGGGCAACACAGTCCCAAAAAAATTGGAGGAAGTTGTTTGACCTCTGACTCATATGACTACAACGCAGATATGTTGGGTTTTAGAGTGTTTCTCCATGCATCTCCCGTAGACTTCTATACAACTGACACCACAGTCTGGTACCAAAGCAAGATTCAGGGACGCAATGACCCTGTCTTCTTGTTTAGGTCTCGATCGAAACCTGGATAGAGGGAGCCACAGTACAATTCAATAAATACATCTGTTGTGATGTCTCAAAGAATTTCAGACTGAGGCTATGAATTTCATTTTGCTGTGATCTTGAACGGGAACATTCACACATTTGTAAGTGGTGTGAATCTGACACTAATGGTCCCCAGTGAATCTCTGAAGAACTTCTTTCCTACTTACTTTATCCCTTACTTTTCCTCTAGCACCACCATGAGGTTGACATGGATTTGAGTGAAATCTCTACAAATGTCGAAGGATTTCCGTTAAAAGTGGCTGACACATTCATGCCGCCCCACGCAAAGAGTGTAATAATGATTGGTGATCCCTTAACTTTTTATTTATGGCATTTGTACACTAAAAATCTTGATTTGCCCAATACTTATGACCAAATACTTGGAAAACTAATTATAATACCGTCAGCCTCATCCGTACTTGAACACAGCTACAGACTCCTGGTCATGTTGGATTACATAATGCTGTCATCGGCTGTAAGACAGCTGATGTCAAAAATAAACTTAAATGTTACATTGCCTCCAAAGCCAAACACATTCTACAAGACCTGTTATATGTCCTTGGAGGACCATGTGTTCTTTTCTTTATTTTGAATCCATCAATAGAATGGCATTTAACAGAGATGAACTGAAAGCTCTGTAGATCTTGCAGAACTGATCTATTACAACCCATTTGGTCTACATTTGTCGGGATTCTGTGGGTAAACATGGGAATGATAGAGATTGCTCCATTTTGCTGTACATAATTATAGCCTAAGTGGTCTAATATCTTAAAGAACATTTCTTCCAGAAATGATCATTGGCCTGACATGTTAAATGAGCTCCGGGTTTGATATCCAGCTGTGCTTTCTGAGCACGAGACGTTGAGGGGTTTCGGAGAAATAGCGGGAGAGATAAAAATCTCCATGTGAGGGAATAAGTGAGAACAAAAAGGTTTATCGACCATTCAAACAAATCTTGGCAACTCACACCTACTGTAGAAAGAACAGGTAATTTGGCATCTAAAATTGCAGCAATTTTCTGCAAACTTTTAGCAATGTATTACGAAATTGCACGCTTTAGCTCAGAGCAAGTCTGGATAATATTTAGAAAAAGAGAAACAGAGACACAGTCAAGGGCGCGATTTCATCAACCTTCAGGTCTGGATACGTTCAGCTGATCACAAAATACAACTGCTGACCAGGAGAGGCGTCGTCTGAACGTACAGCAGGTGCTGTAGCAGTGCAGGAGATTCACCAATGAGATGGATTCCAATGGCCAAGGGCTTGATATTTCTCACAAAATTAAAATTCATCTGATTCATAAAACAGAACGGAAAAAATGCTAATGTAATACAACGATTCACACTTCTCATACAAATACCTCATTCTGCATTAAATAGAGCCTGAAGTCATTTTAACATTTGAGGAGAGACAAAATTAAAACTGTAAAGAAACTAAAAAAAAAACCAAGATGTCCCAATTACATCTGTGATGACGCAGAAGAGCTGAATACATAACATCGTGTTGTGGTGCTCAAAGCATTTGAAAAACTACATTTGAAAAATCAACAAACAACAGCAGGGGAATCATTTCAGAAATCATGTCATGGTTACTTAGGATAATCCGCGGAGCCCGGTGAGGAGGGTTTTCAATATTTTCTGACAAAAGTTATAGAGGAGCAGGTGTGTTGGTCGTCTTGGGAAATTAAAACCAAAGCACCAACGTGACTAGATACTGCGGGACTAATTGAATTGCATCATAACTTGCCAAAGAAGTCAGTGCATCAAAAAAAATACTGTGTCTGGACCACGCACAGGTGCACAACATCCATGGTAAACTTGTCAATAAATCAAAAATTCAGGACCCTTTTTTGACTTAGAAAATAACTGACTTGATATTGTAACAAAATATAACTTCCAAAGGTTTAAATACTAGCTACATATTTTCCATAATCCCTATTTATTTATAGCTGCAAATACAAGTTTTCAACCACATCTCCGAGCTTACATTTGGAAAATGGAGCTGACTCAGGTGTTCTAACAGCATATTGACATTTTGACCTGCACCAGAGGATCTGAGAGGTGTGTGGTGGATATTACCTCCTACAGAGCGCAGCACTTTTACATGGGAGTCCTTAGCATGCATGACGGTGTTGAGGGGTTTTGCAGCGATAGCACTTTGGTTAATGTCAGTAAGAGATTGTAGGCTCTGGTTAAACATGGATAATAATATTGATTTTTGTAAATCAAGCCACAATCCTTAAACATTTTATGATTTTGTCGTCACTATGAGCATATATTGTAATGCAAGATTGGATTTTTTTGGGTGAAAAACAAATCAATTACATAGCCAGTTAAAATTTTACGCATTTCTATTGTAAGTTTTGAGACGTGCCCAATGCATTCATTAACAACAATTTCTTAATTTTCAGGTAACGCTTTAATATTAATGAGTTTGTAATATGTGTAATACCTTATAAGTTGCCTATTACCATAAATAAGACTTTATACGTTTTCAAAATAACATATTAACATGTTGATATCTAAATCTAATTATTAGATAGTTAATAATAATAATAATAATAATAATAATGATAATAATAATAATAATAATAATAATAATAATAATATGTCAGGCTTGGGGGGTTAAAGGGGGGACTATGGAAAGGGGAAGGTGGACCCAAATGCAGTTACAAACGAGAGGCAAGGATATGGGGAACAAAAGGCGAGCTTTATTAACAAAAGCTGAATTTCAAAAAAACCAAGGGAGTCAAAAGTCAAGTAACAAAAGAAAGCAAGGCAAAGTAGCAACAAAAACAGCAAGACAAAGTACAAATCAAAGGCAAAGTTCAAATCAAGAATGCAAATGGCAAAATCCAAAATCCGAAAACACATACCAGAGACGGGGGGAACAAGGGACAGACAGGAGCAGGAGCAGGAACATGGACGGGAGCATGGACAAGACAGACGCTGACAAGAACACAACAAACAGATTTACAGTCATGACAGTACCCCCCCCTCAAGGGACAGCTTCAAGATGTCCCTCAAAACATAAGTCCAAGTGAGCCTGGGAGGGTGGAGGGGGTCTGGAGGAGGGCCAAGGTCCAAACAAACAGGAGGATGGAGGCAAGGACTGGAACCCACTGGAGGCCGGGGACATGGACTGGGACCCTCTAGAGGCCGGGGACGTGGACTGGGGCCCCCTAGAGGCCGGCGACGAAGGCGTAGGCGTTCTGGAGGCCGGCGACGAAGTCGAAGGCGAAGGCGCTCTGGAGGCCGGCGACGAAGTCGAAGGCGAAGGCGCTCTGGAGGCCGGCGACGAAGTCGAAGGCGAAGGTGCTCTGGAGGCCGGCGACGAAGTCGAAGGCGAAGGCGCTCTGGAGGCCGGCGACGAAGTCGAAGGTGCTCTGGAGGCCGGCGATGAAGACGAAGGCGTAGGCGTTCTGGAGGCCGGCGACGAAGGCGAAGGTGCTCTGGAAGCCGGCGACGAAGACGAAGGCGTTCTGGAGGCCGGCGGCGAAGGCGAAGGCGTGGGCTGGCACCCACTGGAGGCCGGCGGCGAAGGCGAAGGCGTGGGCTGGCACCCACTGGAGGCCGGCGGCGAAGGCGAGGGCGTGGGCGGGGGCCCACTGGAGGCCGGCGGCGAAGGCGAAGGCGTGGGCTGGGACCCACTGGAGGCCGGCGGCGAAGACGTGGGCTGGGACCCACTGGAGGCCGGTGGCGAAGACGTGGGCTGGGACCCACTGGAGGCCAGCGGCGAAGACGTGGGCTGGGACCCACTGGAGGCCGGCGGCGGAGGCGAAGGCTGAAGCCCTCTTGAGGCCGGATCGCTGACTGGGAAACCCTCCTGGGCTTTGGCCGGACCACCAACAGAGGTTCGCAGGGAGCTGGTGGCCTGTGAGCCAATAAAGGGTCGCTGGCGGCAGACGACCTCGGCCTGGCCTCCGACCAAGGAGCTGGCACTGGACTTGGCACGGGACTTGGTACTGGCCTCGGCCGGGCCTCGACCGAGGAGCAGGCGCTGGACTTGGCGTGGGACTCGGCCGGGCCTCCGACCGAGGTGCAGGCGCTGGACTTGGCGTGGGACTCGCGCCGGGCCTCCGACCGAGGTGCAGGAACGGGCCTCGGCCGGGCCTCCGACCGAGGTGCAGGGTCTGAACTTGGCATGGGCCTCGGCCGGGCCTTCCGACCGAGGTGCAGGAACCGGGCCTCGGCCGGGCCTCCGACCGAGGTGCAGGGTCTGAACTTGGCATGGGCCTCGGCCGGTCCTCCGACCGAGGTGCAGGAACGGGCCTCGGCCGGACCTCCGACGAGGTGCCAGGAACGGGCCTCGGCCGGACCTCCGACCGAGGTGCAGGAACGGGCCTCGGCCGGACCTCCGACCGAGGTTGCAGGAACGGGCCTCGGCGGCCCTCCGACGAGGTGCAGGAACGGGCCTCGGCCGAACCTCCGACCGAAGGTGCTGGGACAGGCCTCGGCCGGTCCTCCGACCGAGGGCACTGGGACGGGACTTGGCATGGGCCTCGGCCGGTTCCTCCGACCGAGGAGCAGGGACAGGACTTGACATGGGCCTCGGCCGGTCCTCCGACCGAGGGCAGGGACAGGACTTGAAATGGGCCTCGGCCGGTCCTTCCGACCGAGGAGCAGGGACAGGACTTGGCATGGGCCTCGGCCGGTCCTCCGACCGAGGTGCAGGGATGGGCCTCGGCCGGGCCTCCGACCGAGGTGCAGGGATGGGCCTCGGCGGGCCTCCGACCGAGGTGCTGGGACGGGCCCTCGGCCTGTCCTCCGACCGAGGTGCTGGGGCAGGACTTGGCATGGGCCTCGGCGGGTCCTCCGACCGAGGGAGCCGGGACAGGACTTGGCATGGGCCTCGGCCGGTCCTCCGACCGAGGTGCTGGGACGGGCCTCGGCCGGTCCTCCGACCGAGGAGCAGGGACAGGACTTGGCATGGGGCCTCGGGCCGGTTCCTCCGGACCGAGGTGCAGGGATGGGCCTCGGCCGGTCCTCCGACCGGAGGTGCAGGGATGGGCCTCGGCCGGGCCTCCGACCGAGGTGCAGGGATGGGCCTCGGCCGGGCCTCCGACCGAGGTGCTGGGACGGGCCTCGGCCGGTCCTCCGACCGAGGTGCTGGGGCAGGACTTGGCATGGGCCTCGGCCGGTCCTCCGACCGAGGAGCAGGGACAGGACTTGGCATGGGCCTCGGCCGGTCCTCCGACCGAGGTGCTGGGACGGGCCTCGGCCGGTCCTCCGACCGAGGCGCTGGGACGGGACTTGGCATGGGCCTCGGCCGGTCCTCCGACCGAGGAGCAGGGACGGGCCTCGGCCGGTCCTCCGACCGAGGTGCTGGGGCAGGACTTGGCATGGGCCTCGGCCGGTCCTCCGACCGAGGAGCAGGGTCTGAACTTGGCACGGGCCTCGGCCGGGCCTCCGACCGAGGTGCAGGAACGGGCCTCGGCCGGACCTCCGACCGAGGTGCAGGAACGGGCCTCGGCCGGACCTCCGACCGAGGTGCAGGAACGGGCCCTCGGCCGGTCCTCCGACCGAGGAGCAGGGACAGGGCTTGACATGGGCCTCGGCCGGTCCTCCGACCGAGGAGCAGGGACAGGACTTGACATGGGCCTCGGCCGGTCCTCCGACCGAGGAGCAGGGACAGGACTTGACATGGGCCTCGGCCGGTCCTCCGACCGAGGAGCAGGGACGGGCCTCGGCCGGGCCTCCGACCGAGGTGCAGGGACGGGCCTCGGCCGGGCCTCCGACCGAGGTGCAGGGACAGGCGCCATCAGGTCCGCCGACTGAAGGCCACAGGCAGGAACAGGCACCATCGGGTCCGCCGACTGAAGGCCACTGGCAGGTGTCGACCGGGCCGCCGACTGAAGGCCACTGGCAGGTGTCGACCGGGCCGCCGACTGAAGGCCACTGGCAGGTGTCGACCGGGCCGCCGACTGAAGGCCACTGGCAGGTGTCGACCGGGCCGCCGACTGAAGGCCACTGGCAGGTGTCGACCGGGCCGCCGACTGAAGGCCACTGGCAGGTGTCGACCGGGCCGCCGACTGAAGGCCAGCTGGCATCGGCTGGGCAGCCAACATAGGAGCTGGGAATCGAGCCGAGGCATGGGCTGGTAGCTGTGCTGTGGCTGAGGCGTGGTCTGTGGCCGGAAGCTGAGGCATGGTCTGTGGCCGGAGCCCCAGAACCTGACTTCAGGGAGCCAGGCCGCTGCCGAGAACGTCGCCTTTTAGGTCGGGGAGCCTTGTAGGCCAGGCGGGTTCCCCAGAACGGAGGACACTACAGCTGATGCTGGAGTTGAGACATGGGCTGAGGCATGGGCTGAGGCTGGTAGCTTGGCTGTGGTGTGAAAAAAAAAGGTTGCTAGCAGCAATCTGACGAGCCCTGCTAGCTGGATTAGTCATAAAGTCTTGGTACCATCGAATTATGGCTAAGCCATCAACTGCTGGGTCTATTTTTGGTCTGGTCATTCTGTCAGGCTTGGGGGGTTAAAAGGGGGGACTATGGAAAGGGGAAGGTGGACCCAAATGCAGTTACAAACGAGAGGCAAGGATATGGGGAACAAAAAGGCGAGCTTTATTAACAAAAGCTGAATTTCAAAAAAACCAAGGGAGTCAAAAGTCAAAGTAACAAAAGAAAGCAAGGCAAAGTAGCAACAAAAACAGCAAAGACAAAGTACAAATCAAAGGCAAAGTTCAAATCAAGAATGCAAATGGCAAAAATCCAAAATCCGAAAACACATACCAGAGACGGGGGGAACAAGGGACAGACAGGAGCAGGAGCAGGAACATGGACGGGAGCATGGACAAGACAGACGCTGACAAGAACACAACAAACAGATTTACAGTCATGACATAATAATAATAATGATAACATATAATAGCACAAACGAACTTATTTCTTGAGGTGTTAATTTTATTTCTTGATTCTTAACCTTTAGTAAGCTTTTGTGTTGCTTTATTATGATCCTGTATTAGATTCTACACTGATTACTTGTATATCAACATATTTTCTGCAGACAGGGCTGCATAACATTACATAGTTATGTCAAAAAATAACAGTCTTTGGCTGATCGGCTTCCTAAATCTTTCCTCCGACTCCTGATTAACGGTTTTAATTTGTTTTCCTTTAAAGCAAGTCCTGACTTACTCATTACAGCAGCAGTGCACAGACAGGAATACAGAACATTGTGCCGCCAAATATAGTAACTGCATAGGAAAGGCTCCTGTTGGGGCTCCGAGAGAGAAGCTACAACAAAACAACTCTTCCTCCTTCCTTTACTCCGTTGATGAGTCTTCTCATCTGACCCTGTCATTACCTCCCATTCTCAGTCTTCACATCTTCCTCATGACACCTCCATCTTTCACTTTCATGCACCTTCAGCTCTCAGCCCTCCGACACCACTCATCAGTCAGGATGTGGATGCCTTGAATGTCGACCTCCACCCTGACACACAGAATGACGCATGGCTTTACTAATATTCGGGTCGCATTTGGTCTTACATAACTCACGTCTGAGAAACCGCCACTCTGCTCTGTGTCTGCTGCACTATACGGACGCAAAGGAGCCGCTGCGGCTTTTGAGCACGGCAGAGGAATCCTGATTAAAATGCTGACCGGTGAGCCACCAGGCAGCAGACTGTGATGGGAATAATGGAAGTAATGACCGAGATGGCTTGCCAGTGCTCGGTTTGCCTTGAGTGCTTCCTGTTTACAGTTCTTGAAAATCTTGAAGAAATGTGTGCAGAGGCACAAGGCATATCGGTGGTTTGTGGAGACTTTGCAGGTGAATAGGAACATTTATGACTAATAGATATCACCATGAAATGTCCTTGTTGAAGACAATTATTTTATTTTTACAGGTTTTTGGAAATGTTATGTTTCAGCTGATATGCAAAAGAGACATCATCTTTTTTTTCTTTTAAATCTTTTTATTGAGTTCTGTCAACACATATTCACATTTCAGTTCTACATACACAGAACCCCCTTTTCCTTTTTTTATCATTTTCAACTGAACTGGGGAAATAAATAAATAAAATAATTATAAAATAAACAAATAATTAAATAAATCAATATGTACATACATATATATGTATATATATTTATACACACACCACCAGGATAGTACCTTTACATTCTTAATACTATAATATGCTGTAGCCAGCTTCATTGTCATTAAACAGATAGGACAAAGTTCAGATTAGAGGGGTCCACCATGTCCAATACTGGTTGCCAGATCTTAATAAATACGTCCACATTGTCATGAATGGTGTAGGTCAGTCTTTCCAGAGGGAGTATTCTCAGTACGTCCTTATACCAATCGTCCAGTGAAGGAGTGTCCTTAGAAATCCAGAGCTTGAGAATGGTCTTTCTCGCTGCATACAAGAGTATTCCAATCAGTTTAGCATTAGAGTTGTTTTGTGCACTGTCCACCCTAGCTGCCAGAACATACTGAAGAGGTGACAGCTGCCAGTCATACCCAATCAGGGAAGCCACTTCGTCCCTCACTTCTCTCAAGAAAATGTGTATCTTTGTACATGTCCAGAACAATATGTACATATGTACCTGTTTCGGAGTTGCATTTAATACATGTAGAAGAATTTAGACCCAGTCGGCCCCTCAACCATGGTGTACAATGAAGCCTGTGTAATATTTCAAATTGTCTCTCTCTATCAATATTACAGCACAGAATCATATGTGTGTTTTCTATAACTGATGTCCATACATTCAAAAGAGACACTATCTGATTAAATATGTGCTATTTTACACAGGTCTCCAGAACAGAAAGGTTTGATTAAGCCAGATTCAAAGTTGTTTTTTTTTTCATTTTTTTTACTACATATGAAAAGTCAAAAGTTTTTACAAAGAGAATTTTGGATCTTCTTATCACTCCATAAATAAAAAAAAAATGCTGTCAACAGCCATAAAAATACATTCTAACCATGCGGAATAAATTGTTTCATAAATCAGGCTATGAATGATATATGAACAAACCTCTCAGTAAAACCATTCAGAATATAGCCTGCAAAATAAAACTAAAGTTTGCTGGAGAAATGAAAAAAAATTATTTTGAGAAAATGCCCTTTAAAGCTATGGATTGTAAAGTTCAAAACATTTTTAGAACAAAAATGGGTTAACTAACTAATTTACTAACAGATTTCAGCATGGAACAAGTTCTGAATTGAACATTGGATAAAGACAGGTTCCAAACGGTTGTTATATTTTACATAGACATGAGTGTCAACAGCCAGCCTTAAAAATACAAATAAATAATTATTAAAATAGATAATATTTTTGGCATGTTTTTAGGAATAAAATGTTCCTTTATCAGGCTATGAAGGACTTGTGACCGAACCACAGAAAACCTTTCAAATATGAATGGAAATAAATCTGGAAATTTTGGCGCCACCTTCGCAACATCACCAGACAAACTAAAGGCGCATATTGTCCACAGGAGACGTAGCGAGACGAAACCACATAACAAGATGGAAACAGAGGGGGAGACTCCAATGGAGAGAAATGGAGTGTGGTTGTTGTTTCTGCATGGATTTTTTATTTTCTCAGTTTTCCCATTTGATGTCCAGAAATGAGACTTGGTAATCAACATTTTTTTCTGGTGCGTGTACAAAAAGCTCACACACATACTACTGATTCTACCTGAATTATGTCAATATGATATGATATTCAGTTAACTTTGCACAGAAATAAAAGGGTAGAAATGTACTGTGAGTACATTTCAGAGCCTGTACTTCTAGCCTGCCTCCTACTTTTACCTGAGTAAAGAAGTTGTATCAGTACTTCTACTCGAGTCTATATCTATACTTCTATTTAAGTAAAGAATGTGTGTACTTTTGTTTCCTGATATTTCATGTATGTATCTAATAAGCACTATTACATTTCAAAAACAAAAATTGAAACTTTTAAATAACACCTAAGTGTTAATTTTGGATGTTTGTTTGTTTTTTGTCTAACCTGAATGAACAGTTGTTATGGAAGCAAAATTGCCCAAAATGGACCAGTGCATGAAGAAATCAACAGAAAACAAAGTGCATTCGACCACAATCAGTACAACGTGTCTGTAGACATAGGAAGAATTTGCTTAATCGATTTAAAAAGACAGATTTCATAGGTCATGATGCCTTAAGAAAACAAAGCTGAGTCTGTTAAGATAAGAACATCAACATGAGTAACATGAGGACACGAGAAAACATGCTACTAAAGTTAAATTCAACTCTATTTCTGGATGAAAACATTCCAGCTATCACTGTGAGCCGCAATGTTTTTTCAGTGTTTTCCAAGGAATGTTGATTTTATAAACAGTGGCAAAAACAACCCAAAACATTTTTTTCTTTCATTTTAGCATTTGGAAAAAATGATGGTCTGTTCATATGATGGAGTCAGGTAGCTACAAGCACACACTTTGTCTTCAGTGTCACACTAATCACTGATTTGATTTCAGGCATGGGGAACAGAGCCACTAATCACAAGCTGAGCGGAAAATGTTTTGAATTGATCCCCTTTGATATCACCCAGATGTTAAAAATTAGCTCTGTATATTTGGGTTGACAAGCATCAAATGGACGAGAACATTTTACAAAACTAATTAGTGTGATGGAGGATTTCTGCTTTCACCGGACCTGTGGAACGGTCACCAGCTCGCATCAGAGTCAAGGTATCATGTGCCCAACCTGCCCAAAATAGAAACTTTTTTTCTACTTTGTTATGCACAATGAGCATCAGTGAATTAGCTTTGGAAAGCAGATACTTTTAGTCTTTCTATGTTTGTCCTTGTCAGAGTGGATAAACACTGTTTACATAAGTGCCTTTCTTGGGACACAGCAGGATATTCAGTGTATCTTTGACTGCCTGACATTTGGACACGGTGGCTTTTATTGTAACGACACCAGCACCTGCAGACATGACATGTATAATTTAGAATAAAAATGATTATGCAGATAACGTGTATGTTGGTAAATGCTGAATTTATTATTGTAAGGTATCAGTAAGTGAAGACAGGAATTTTCTTACAGGAAGAAATTCCCTGCACCCTCTATACCAGCAGCGGATGTATTCAATAATTCACACCTTAATAACCAGCCGGCACTGCAGAGTCTCAAACTAGTGACGAAGGTTGAACTAATCAATCCGCCTCACAGTTGCTCTGCACAGTTACTGTCCGTGGTGTGAAAGGAGAATTTATCACAGAAGACTACGTGCAGTCGACTTAGGATGAATACTCACCACTTTAAGGATTCGAGCTCCTAACAGGCCTCTCAAGGTTTCATTTTCTTGGAGCTATAAGGTGTTGTCTCATTGACAGCTTAGCTTATCCGCCGATGAATTATTTCCCACCGCTCATGAAATGAAAGACTGTGTGGGCCTCGAGTTCAAAGACTTCAGGGCTGGAAGCAGAAAGAAAATATTTCAATCAAGTGAAAGAAAAGATTAATTGAGCAGAAAAGTAATGACTTAGTTAACATTACTGTGTCATAATTCTGAAAGGGGAAGAAGGCGGGGAGAGGGTAATTTAAAAGTTATTATTCTTATGACCTGTTAAATAAAAGAACACTTTGAGGCTACAAAAGGATGAGCACTAAAATGTCAATGGACATCACGCCACAGAGCCCTGATGTCCATCAAACCATCAATACGTTCCTTTTCCATAGACACTTCCATAGTCTCTAGACTGCTCCTCAGCCTCTGCTTGAGGCCCGCAGCATGAGGCAGGCAGAAATCACACCTTATTTTTGGAATTGCACAACAAACTTAAAGATTGCACCCGCTAACCCTAATAAGAAATTGCTCACCTTGCATAAAAGTTAAATGCGTTTTCTAATTCTGGGATTTACATTGGGTGGGGGGGGGGGGGGGGGGGGGTGGGGGGGGGGGGGGGGGGGTGGGGGGTGGGGGTGGGGGGGGGCTTGATATACTGGTAATGACCATGACCATGGTATTTAAAAAAATAAATACTGATATTGACTTAATAATATTTATATTATAATATTGTTTACATTATTCATCACCTCCTGGCTAATTTCTGTTTCTTCCATTTTTGCTTTGTCAGAGTAGATGGTGAAAATGTGCCTTAAACCAAGCTGAAATCGCTATCAGTTATTTTCTTTTTTAATCGTGATAACATTGTTACTGTGATTTTGTTAGGCTAAGAAAATAATGTAGTGAAAGTCTGGTACCATGATGGAAATGTAAATTGAGTAAACCTTTGATCAAAAATTCACAATACAATTTTTAACAATGGAGCTTAAATCACTTAAAAAGGGTCCCATAAACAGCTGTACAGTTGTCTCTTTTTCAGTGTTGGTTAGACCAAGACAAATTTTCAGTAAGGCTGAGTGTTGGCACCAGATTCAACTCTGATAATAGATCCATGATAATGCAAAGCCTACAAATCCCAGACTGAACAGTCAAGCTGCATTGTGGGTAATGTCGGCGCTAGGTTTCTGATAAACGACTGAAATGCACGGAATAAAAAAAAAAACAAAGAAAACAAAATGAATGCTGCCTCATTCTTTTTTTTCAAACTGTCATGAGTCCAACAAGGCCATTTGCTGTGTGGGAATCTATGCTCTCAGGGAACTCTTTAAAGGAGATGTATAAAAAAATTACTTGCTGCTTTTTTTTCCCTGGACATTACTAGGATCAAATTTCTTCAAATAACAGTAAATATTGGAGAGAACCCAAGCCCAGGCTTAAAGAATGCTGTGTTTGGCAATGACACTCATATCAGACGGCCACTTCTGGTTATTTGTTGATATAATTGTATAAACTTTGATGGTTGGTGGAGGTTTTAAACCTGGTGTTCAAAGTAAATACAGATTAGTCCTTATATCAGATAATATTAGAGATAACCTCCAGCACATCCTTTCATAAATACACATACGCTAACATGTGCAGAAATACACACATACATGTACCTGAAAAGAGGCGACACGAACATTAGTAATGGTGGCCTTGATAAAACAGACCTGCAGTGCTGCTTAATCTAAGTTTACCTGTTTTAATAGCACAGTTTAGGGAAGCTAGATCTGGAACATAGAGTCCCCTGCTGATGTCAGTCTGAGAAGCCGATTGCTCACCAGGATTCTCATATCGCAGACCATCAAGCGCAAATGCTAGACAGGGTCTCAGGGGCTTCCTAGCTAATAAAGAGTAGGTTAATTTTCCCAGCTCTATCGTTTTCAATGGAGGGGGCTTCGAAAGGAGCGGCTGACCATGAGTCCTACAGGAGAACAGAAACTGTTGTCACTGTCATAGGATGGAACATGGTCATCTGCACGTATGAATGAAACATGATTGATACATGAGTTTGACCTCTTTGTCATTTTGCTTTGCGTCTTCTTTAAATGTGACCTGTGAACAATACGACTCATTCCCGCTGGAATTAATGACCAAAACTGATGATTCATTTTGTTAGCAGGAAACATTTTAGAAAGTGAACCAGAGAAGGTAATTATCTTGATTTAGGACATTTATAGTAAAATAAAATTCATGATAACTTCCCTGAAATTATCATTCTAAATCATTCTAATTTGCCCGAGGCGTATTTTCAGCAGAGCAGAGGCATTCTGACTTCTATACAGCACGACTTCTCTTCAGGCAGACTCATTCCAGGAAACAGCCGCAAGATCTCTGTGCAGCAACAATCCCCTGAGTGGAGGTTTTGCTATCACACTATGGTTTAGCTTCCCTCTTGTGTATCCTGGCTCATGTTTAACCTTTTTTTTTTTCCTCTGCTGTTTTCTCCTGTTGTAAAAGAAAATTATAGCCATCTGAAACCTCTCAATGTTGGCCAAGTCAAGTGGCCTGTGTTTGTGGTCTATTAGCACAGAGGATCTTGGCGGGCTCGGGCCACAACAGCACTCGGTGGCCTCGGTGTTGCGTTGTAATCAGATAGGGTCTAATGGTCCGCTCTGCATTAATCCTTATGGCAGCCTGTTGAACACACACGCAACTACCATATTGACGGTGTGATTAACTCATTATTAAATCATTTCAGGATCTTAGCCGACGTTACAAAGCTCAACCTTATCCAAACATTTGTACAGGATGGAAATCACAAGCCGCAGATGTATGGAATGTCATGGAGAGAAGCAAAGGAAAACATGTCCTTTTCATATGATATAGATTTTATGGCCTGATATTTTTGAGCCACGCAGGAGAGATATTAGACTGTGAAAACAAGATAGAAGCCTTATTTGGCATCAAAATGGGATTATTGCTGATTTGTAATGGAATAAAATTTGCCTAATCCCCTATATCCATAGGTTTCACTTACATTTTACATTCACAGTTATTTTTTAATTTCTTTTTTATTTCAAGAAAATGACCCATTCTATCTCCCAAGACTTTAATATATTAACTGATGTAATGAAAAATTATTTGCACCGAGGAATGTGAACTAAAAAAAAAGAAAATGCTCACACAGTTGAATCTGGCCACTGCTGATTCAGTTGTGGAATTGTGAGTTTCAAGCCACGGCCTAAAATGTATAACACGCTTTAAAACTAAGGCTAAGCAAGAATCATCTGAAGGACATATGTTAATAGATGAGATTAGCTGAGATGAGATTGGGCTAATGTAGGCTAAAATCAGAATGTAAGACATACGGTGGACAGATTAACTGGCTAGCTAGAATAGCCTGCTGAATCTAGGCTAGGTTTGCAAAGATATGAAGATACTGATAGTGACTTACAGCGGGCTAACGGTGCTATTAGCAAAAGAAGTTTCTAATGTCTCAAAAATCATAAATTATTTTATCTCAGTCAGTTAAGATTGATTTATCTTTAGCTTATACTGTCAACATTAGTTCAGTTGTTTCATTTAAAAAAAGAAAAATCTAAATGCTTCCTTGAAATCATTTCAGTGACATTTTGATGCGCCTTTATTAAATTTTTTTCCCATCTTCATTATCGCTGACCTGATAAAGATCCCCCATTATTAGTTGTTGATGTACAAAAAGAATTTTCATCTTAGTTCTTATAGTTTGTCCGCACCACTTTTCAACACAAAGTGACACCCTTTTCTTCATCCAAGCCTTCTCCACCCTCCACCAAAAGCGCTGCAAGAAGATGTGTTTGTTTTCCTTTGTTAAACTTCAGTCCCATATTTTTCAGTCTTATCCGCACTCTCCTCTCTTCTTCAGTTTCAAAATGAGCGTACTGAGGTAACACTTCTGCACTTTTGTCTCTTTCCTCTCCATTTCGTGTAAATTTGGGGTGTTGATCATCTGTAATTTTTTTTCTTGAATAGTTGACAACAGTGGGTGTAATAGCTGCTTTCCTGCCCAGGAAATTTCATTCAGGCATGGTATGACGTAATTGACTTTTTCTTTTAAAGCCAACTCTGTGGTTAGACAAGTGTCGGCTGGATGGAGTGATCTTGCACAGTGGTGACAAAGAGGTATGACTGCAACATCTAGAGCTAGCATGAATGTTATTCCCCAAGATGGAAATAGATTCATCTTTTTATCAAACACTTTATTTAATTCATTATAGTCTTTGTGCCCACCGCCTGCGATGAAGCATCCCTCCCATCGGGCTGCTTGTGCTTGTGTTCCCTCAACCTGCAGTTACAGCATAAAAACAAGCCGAAAGAGAAACTATTATTACCTCCTAAACATGAATTCAATCCCATTCTCTCTCAAATTGGCTGAGCAATGGTGAGTCACAACATTTCGCAGAGCAAAGTTAAACCAGATGGAGCTTTGCCTGGCGCAGTGACAAAAATCAAATGCATCTTGTCACCTTGGTCATTGAAATGAATGGGGTGTGAATTCCAGTGTGACTTTCCTGCGAAGGGGAATTCAATACTGCTGCCATGCGCATTAGCAGCATTAAAGGCACATTAGTGTGTACTGAACAGCCAGATCAGCAGAAAGAAAGTGCTTGCACCTATGTAGCGTGTGTTATGTAATCTCAAAATATGTTTGTTCTGTCTTATTTTAGGAAAAGCAGGTTGAGAAGACCGTACATGGAGTGAAACTGTAATGAACTCTTTGAGGTTCTGTTCAGCCCCGGTTCATTCAAATTGGTGATTTTTTTATTACCTAAATGATCTTATTCTCATTAAACCTGCTCTATTGACGTTGGCACTTTGCTTAAGACTTGCTGAGATTATACTGAACCTGTTACACTTTCTGTCAAACATTTCACAATTTTGTTTGTTTTTAATGATTGTTTTGATGACATGATGTAATGATATGATGGCCAAAGGTCAATGAATTCATTGCTTTCTTGTGGAAATGTTTTGATTTTGTCGCTCAGTGAGACTAACTATATGGATTCTTTGTGTGGTCAGTCAATAAAGTCAGTCCATCACAGGCATAGAGATTACACTCAAGATGCTGATATTGATTATCCATCAATCAGCTATTAACATTTGTTCTGATCAGATAAATGAGATGAGAATACGAAAATGAGGAGGGCAAAGGAGGATTTCTGGGGGGTATTTCAGAAAGCTGGTTTTGTGAAAACTCTGAGTTTGTTAACCCTGAGATGAGAGAAACTCTGAGTTTTCAGTTCCAGAAAGAGAGGTAACTTAAACTCTGGGTCTGTTACTGCTCACTGGCAGGTTTACCTGGAGAAACCCTGAGTCCGATGGAGCTGTCTGACAGCGGCTGTCCTTCCCTTCTCAGTCCAATCATGTTGAAGCAGAAATAATGCACATAGTTTTACACCAGGAGGAGAATTTAGATTCATTTAGATGAGCTCTCACTCTCAACAGCAGACCGCTTCTCATCAGTCCGTCATTTATATTCTCCGGCTGCACAGCGAATATCAGGCTACACGTCATTGCTGACGTGCTCTCAGATCTGAACAATCCTCTTTGTTTTTTTTTGTTTTTTTTAATCACGTCGCAGGTTAATCAATCACCTTCCAGCAGCCAGAAAAAGAGAAATAACTCACATTTCATTTGGCTTTCTTTATTTCCCACAGATAACTACAAAAGTAACCATCAGTATAGCCTATTGTATTTTTTCCAACAACGTAATTTCAAAGTCCGTGTTTCTAGTTTGCTGCCGCATTGAGTATAAGATTAAATGACTTCTAGTTCAATCTGTAGACTGTAAGTGTGTGTCTGCCTCTAATGTTGGGTCCTGGGGGTGAGTGACGCCCTCAGCCTCTGCTCACCCAGCGACCTGACTCAGGACCAGCTCCTCTGCCTCTGTCGGACGTGCTGGAGGTGGAGGTGAGCACCACTTCATGTTCATCTACTGAGCAGGATGTTAGGACACAGATGTGTGTTAAACAGCATCTGTTGGTGGTAAAAGCTACTACAAGTTAAAATATCCACTGAATAAACTTTTACTTTGTTTAATATGTGAAATAAAACCAAAGTGAGGAGCCATCGTGAGACTGTTTCTATATGTCATTTTCAGCTGATTTAAATGAAATAAAACAGCCTAAAATAAAATGAAACAAAACATTTAACAACATTCAACCACTTCCTCAAAGGGTAATATAAAAGAAAGTGATGTTAAATCCAAAATGAAGAGATGACCGCATCTAAACTCTGTCGGTGATTTTTATTACGGCCGCAGCTAACATACTCAGAGTCGACTTACCTAACTCAGATCAGCTGTTCTGGAACTGAAAACTCAGAGTTTCACTTCACAGGGTAGGTCAACTCAGAGTTCAGGTTTTGACTCAGAGTTTGTTAAACTTGCTTCCTGAAACAGGCCCCTGATGTGATAATGGAGAGTGCCCCCATCTAAACAAACAAACAATAAGACAGTACATTCATGGGACCTTGCTAAATCCTATAGATGTACACCTAATACTTTTCTATTTCTTCTTATTTTTGAAGTTTGGCCCTCTGAGCTAAATTTACTCATTTTTGTGATTGTCATGTATTTTAAGCCTCAGAAATCGCTTATTTTTTACTGGCAAAAGATGATGAGATTGATGAGATTTGTAGAGCGCATGTAAGAAACTTTCAGGATGCATGGCAACATGTATTCATTTTGATATAGTTGTTGCACAATATTTACACTAATCAAATTAATGACAACAAATCGTTCTTTCTCTTTTTTTCCCCCAGAGGGAAGACTCTTGGGAATAGAAAAAGGAATATTGCCACTGATGATTCTTTCCTTATAACCAAATTTTGATAGTAGTCCTACATGCAGATATTAGTCTTTGATCCTAAATAGAAAAATGGGGCCTGCTAAATGTAGTACAGCTTTCGGAGCCAAAATCTCTGCTTTTTAAACTATTTTGACAGTATGTCTTCCCAAGGCAGATTTTTAAAATTTTCTTGAAATTTTTTTATGTGAAAGTGTTGATATTAATTGAATATATATATAAAAAAGTTGTTATGTAACTTCATTATATACGTCTTTTCCCCCACTTCTCTGGCTGTAACGTTACATTCAGTGTTTTTATTTCATAGGTTCATGTTTGTACCATGTTGAATTCAAGGTTTGTTCTCTGTGTTATACCCATTGAGCCTGTTTTTCAGCAAATGTTCAAGTTCCGCTTAAAAGTGCTATTTGTAAGAAAAGTTGGATTTTAGAATGGCTTGGTTGGTTGTATACCAAATGATGTCACCTTTCTCCCTGCATCAGAGGTTACCTTCATTCCTTGGCTCATTATTTCACATTATGTTTTTGTTACTATTTGGAGTAATTAGCTGTAGGATTTTGCTTTCGTAATGAAGTTTTTTGAGAGACTTCTGAATTCTGGGTGAGCGGGCATTGAATAACCGCACATTCTAGTCTAGTCTTTGCGTCCAACCATGGTGGTAAGTAATCAATTAGACGCATACATTCTGAAAAGTACAGACGAATGCTGCCTTCCTGCTGATAGCTGATATACCTCTTTATCTGTGCAGTTTGAATGATTCAGATGAGTAGGGGAGTGAGCAGAAACCTTGAGCATTAAAGTCACTTAAAGTGTAGAGCTGATGAATGTGTTTACTCTCTACAGTCATGTGTTTAAGCTGACAGAAACCATTAAAAGAAAAGGCACCTTGCACCGCTGAGTATGATTGTTTGCTCCATTTTTTTCTCCATTTGCTACAGTGTTCATTTCAGTGATATTTATAATTTTTGTTTATTCATTTCTGTTGATGAACATGTATTTTATTTGGGGTCATTCATATGTCTGCCTTCCACTAATATCCATTGCAGATTGGTAAAGAGTGACAGACAGCAACAGATCATTGATGAAAACAAAAGGACAGGAGCTGGCGATTTGTTATAGCATGAGGAATGAAGATGTCCTTTTTTTTCAGGCTGGATTGAGAAACAGCTTCTAGGTTGTTTTCTCATTTGGCAACGCTATCCTTAACCTGCTGCTCGGAGGCTAAAACTTGGGGAATTTAGTTGAGTTTCCTGACACTTTCTGTGTTTGCCCGGAAGGAAGAAGCTTCCCCTTGTGACATCCAAGGAATTTTTCCCACAGCTGAAGGAGAGGGCAGCCAAGGGATTAATCACTTTTAGATGTTTAGAGTGGAACAGGATGAGTCCCAGTGCTCCTACCACCTCCCTGTCCTGGAGGTCAGTGACATTTTTTCACCCCTTGTCGTTGTTTGTTTGGTTCGTGAAAACATTTAAATCTGTATGGTGTTGTAATGGCCGAACGCTTAAAGATATTTGGTAGCGCACGCTGCAGTTTATTCCCAGATTGGTACTCCAACCCTGACAAAACAAAAGTACTAATACTTGTCTTACATATAAGTCATGTGTAAGTAAAACAACAAATGTTTTTATAAGCATTTACATCAAGCAAGCAGACTAGACCAGACTGGAAAAGCATGAATGGCTGTTTTTTACAGCTTAATGACCAGAATAAATGTTTGCAATGTGCATTTGTGTAATTTTACAATGAATATGTTAACTTTAAGTTTCTTTATGTTCAATTTCCTATTTAATGTTGTGACATTAAACACTGGCCTTGTTTGGTTTAGCCACAGAAACCACTTGGTTAGGCTGTATTTGGCTTACCTGATTCTGTCACTGCAAAAGTGGCTGGAAATCGTCTTGGTAACATCTTCATCAGCTAAAAAGACCCACGTTTCTGGAGGCAAATAATCCTGATGCCTTCTCAGAAAAATCCAGTTTTGTCGCCACTAACACCACTGGAAAATAACCTGACATCTTGTTCAAAACATCCAGTGGTTTTTGTGCTTACAAATGTTTAAATACCATCTTGAGTGGTGGCTGTGGTTTGGCAGCTGGCTCATCCAGTTGTCACACCGTTGCCATCACTACCGTGTCTTCTACCTCCAGGCTTGAAGGTCATACATGTAATGTGAATGTGGTATGACAAGAATTGTTGAAATGTTCATATGACACGGAAATGTCCACACTGAACATATCTGTGGTTTGCAGAAGTGTAAAATGCCATGCCAACATTTTATTCTGTAGACTGTGCTGTGTTTTTAAAAATTCATGGTTTCTTAAGGTTAATGATCATTGACTAATTTTCTCACTAGATCCTGTTTAGAGTAAATGCAGCCTATTTCTACATTGTGCTTGTTTTGTTCTTATTTCATAGTCTGTATCTCAGACTCAGACAACTTTATCCAGAGGAATGAGGTCTTAATAATAACAATTCACAACTAATTTTAAGCCTAAGATTTAGCTCCTTGACGACACATGACAGGTAAGGGGTACCTGCTGATCCCTTTAAAACATGTTTTTCTTGGTGTCTGCCTGCCTGTTTGTCTGCCTGCCTGTGTGTCTGCCTGCTGGTCTATCGAGGACTTGGCAAGGGCTGTATCTTAGATTACCTTGGTTGTGTGGAGGGATGGAGAAAAACCCCAGGCTTTATTTTTTTCTCTTGTAATCTGTGTTTGCACAAAACGAAAAGAGGAACAGAAACATGTGGATTCCCCTGCAGTGACTAATGAGGACGTCATTTCATGCTTCACGTATCATACAAACTACATATGGATCTGCTGAACTGCCTCACTGACGTTTGTGATTAGCCCTGTGCCAGATGTGGAACAGGAGTAAATCCATACAAACAATTCAAGTCATCCTTGGCTGGGTTTGTTGTTGTCTACTGTTATAGATTACTGCACTCTTGCCATGTACTGAGAGTAAACTATGTAAGTTCAAACATAAATCTTAATCTACCTATTGCAGCTTACAGTCTTTTTATTGTGAATGAGGTGTATACTGTAGTTATGGATCAAAGTCAAGGTCACACTTTATTTATTTGACGCTAATAACACAATAAGCCTATTAGATGTCTAATACTGCGATCTAATTGTAGTCTAATTAAAATCGCAGCAGTATTATGTAACTTCTTTACCTTAGAATAACAGCTTTAAAATCATTTTGATGGTACAGCGTCTTGTAATAGGGTGAACTGTTTCTCTGTCACAGCCACTCCACTCCGCTCCCCGCCTGTGCTGGAGAGAATAACCGTGCTTAGGTCTGCTCTCAGTGCAGCATCAAGTTCAGTTAGTGAGTTCATGGAGTCTGTTGTTCCTCAGAGAATGTAGAAAGTAGAATATCCCTTACACCCTTTACTACCAAATAATGCTGTAATTAGACATCAAATGTAATGCTGTTACATGGACCTGATGTTCATTTATCTAACAGAATTTGTTGCTCATTAGAATGAAATTGTGCTGTAGAATAAAGTAAAAACCACGTCACCCACCATCTGTTTGCTACTTCACACAAAATAAAGTGCAACCCAAATTAATTTAGAAATCATTAAGATCGATTAAACTGGATCCAACTGCATCTTTAAAACTTGCAATAACCTCGGACAAAACTATGTGCAGAGCTGTTAGATCCATTGTTCAGCATCTGTGAGGACACGCGGACGTGTCTGGCACTGATTACGTGTTGGCACAGACCCTGGAACAGGCAGTGGAAACCCTTCCACCCTCACTCTCATTCATGGCATTCACCATCTCAGAGTCACCTGTATCTGAGGAACTTTGCTCTCATTTGCCAACAAATTGCTCTTGGATTTACTGGCAGCTGTGACTGTCGATGTGACAGTCAATGCTGCCAGCATCTCGGAAAAAAAATGTTCTCCGCGGTTTGTACAAACACTCACAAACACTGAATTTTACTGAGATGATGAATCAACAAGCTTTTACTCTTTGGTGCGCTCCCGACTCTCCGCGCAGCTGCTTGGGGCTGCAGCTCTCCTGCTGCTGTGGACCTTATCTGAACCGTATCCTCTTCTGAATAACACTAATTTCACTGCCTGCAGAGCAGCACAATGCTCGCACATGTGGCCCACACACACAAGGTGAAGTGAACTGGTAATAAGAGGAGCACACAGTCTGCCAGTATTACAAATGCACTAATTAAGTCATGCTATAGCTGAGCTTGTTTGTGCTGACCACTTGGAAATGGAGGTCGTTCGGGCAAATGATTGCAAATTACGGAAGTCAGTCAAAAGCACTGAGAATGGAGAAATTTTACCGAAGACTGTGCAAAGACTGTAATGTAGAGTTTTTTTCAGTATGAAGGCAGTACAGCGCATGAGGCATGAGTATGTGCTAAAATGAATAAATCCAGTGACCCAGTACCTTATTTTGTGATGCTAAACCAAAGTCACATATTCCAGCTGTTGGATACCCAAACGGATAAAGGTAGCACACAACTGATGCTCTGATGAAGGCCACTATAGGCCAATGTTAGCATGTTCGTTGACAGAATAAATTGGTGAAACTGAGATTAGTCAACTTTATCCTGAAGATTTGTGTGTGTATTACCGTTGTACCTTTGGGAACTCAACAGTTTAAAAGAGTTAAGAGAGGAGAAAGAGCAGTGTAGAGAAAAACAATACAAATTTTGAATAAAATAATAAATTATTAACTCAAAAGTGTGACAAAAAAGAAAACAAACAAACAAACAAAGTGAAGATATTGTTTTTTGTCATGGTACTAAGTTTCAGTTTTGTGATTTCCTCTTTTATGTTGAAAGCTTCTTATTGTGTATCAATCTTCACTTTCCACTTCCTGTCTTTGTCTTTTTCCTTTTATCTCTGAAGACCTGTGTTTGATTAGTAAATCAACTGAAGTTTGTGTTTTCCTTCACTCTTTATTGGCTGGTCTGGAATCCTATGTCAGATCCAAGGTTCTGCTTTGTTCCCTGTAGCTTTCTGGTTTGTTCTTAGTTACTATTTTACTTTTCTTGGATTCTTCTTAGTCTGTATTGTTGATGTTTGCATTTTGGATTGTGGACTAATGCTTTTTGAACCTGCCGGCCTTAGTGCCTTGCATTTGGGACTGTTTTTAATCTAACATGACATTTTTTAAGTTGTACCTGTCAGACATGAGTTTTTTTCAATTATTTGCTTTACAGCTTGCGTGATTCAGCCTTTAAGAGGTCAAATGGTCCTTTTCAGATGGTTGGCTGAAAAGGACCATCTGACCTCTTAACATCAGACCTTACCTTACCTTCAATTAAATATTAATTCATTCACCCACTCACCTCTGACAAATCAGTTTTTTGACCATTAGAAGGTATTTCTAAAGAGGACATACTGAGCCATCATCATGTGCTCACCTCTTCTCCGTAATACTGCTGAAATGCCAACAGCATTTGAGCAAATTTAGCAGTTCTGCATCAATGACAGTGTGTCTGGTTTTGTTTCCTCTGCAGATACTTACTTTAGCAAAAGAGGTCACATTGAGGGCCACATTGTGGTTGTGTCACAGCTTCTAAACTAATACTGGCATAAAAAACAAGGGTAGCATATTTCAAGGGCTGATGAGGACTTCATGACTGCAGAAAAGGAATGGTAATAAAAACAGACATTCAAAAGCACATTGCATATGTATTTGAAAATAAATATGACGGTGGCAGATGTCATAAAAATTAATCATTAGTTGGTGTGAAGATGACGCATACAGTACACAGCCATACTCTTGTTTGTGGGCAATGCAGAAGGACTGTGAAAAAACGTGTATTTTATTGATATAAGGCATCAAAACAGTACAAACCTGACCTGTACAAGAGAGGTAAAGCTAAAATCTGTAACTTTCTCTGTTGTGGTTGTTTACAGCAAGGGGTAATCTAAAGGCCATTTTAAGCAAATATTGTTGCTTAAATGTGTGAAAAATTGTGTTGAAGTCTCTTTTTTGCATATGGTAAAAAATCGACCATGTGAACTTATGTATAACTTATAGTAGTACAGAATAAACTCTTTCACCATACTAAGGTAGTATGGTTTTGATATATGTGGGAGATATATATTAATATCATAAAAGTATTCATCTCTGGTACAAAACAAGAGAAGAAGGAAGTTTTCATTATGTTCGTTGTCCTTCATTGGCATGGATGTGGGGTTGAAGTATACTCTGGAGCACCCCTGAAGCGGAGAAGTTCATGGAATATCAATCGACACATTCACATCATTTATTCAAACTTCACCTGAAGCAGCAATCACCTTTAGAGAAATGATATTCACTGAATGACCCTAGACAATCTGCTGTGGCACCACCGTTAAAATTAAAAAAGTTAAAATGAGGAAATAAATAAGTGAAATGCCATGCAAGCAATGTTGACAGGCATTAAATTAAGAATAAAGCATCATGTCCCAATCGAGTTCAAAGTCCTACTTGAGTTCAGCTCGACAGCAAAAATGTGCTGCTGAATGATTCAAGTTAACATCATCAGCAGATTTGCTTGCAGAGGTAAAATCCATCCTTGTGAGTATCTCACGTTGAGTTTAGCTCAGGTGAACTGTGACGAGCATCTTTGCGCTTTTGACCAATCGAAGCAAAGGTTTTGGAAAGCCAGTGAGTCCAAACCTTGGTAAAGCTTTAATAAATAATTGGCTGTGCTTCACCATCCACCTACATATTATCTCTGTCAGTGTGTGCACTCTAACAACAAAGAGGTATGGTCCGCAGACACTGAAGAGATTGGAGTCTCCTGGATTAACTGACTAGCATTAGGATGTTCTTGGCTCGCTGGCATGTTGTAATGATTTGTTCATATATCCATCCTTCCATTGTCTGTAACCACTTTATCTCTTTAATAGGGTTGCGGGAGTTTTTGCTGGAGCCAATCCCAGCCGTCTCTGGGCGAGGGCAGAGTACACCCTCGACAAGTCGCCAGCTCATCGCAGGGCCCTTCACTGATGGCAGAGGCCACAATGCAAGGTGCCAACCACACATCAGGAGCAATTTGAGGTTCAGTGTCTTGCTCAAGCACACTTCGACCTGCAGCTCAGCTTAGCCCAGAGCTGGGATTTGAACCAGCAACCTTCCGATCACTAATCAACCCGCTCTGCCCGCTGAGCTACAGCCCCTCTTTGTTCATATATGAGTTACCTAAAAAAAAGTGTTCATATCAACATGATCTGCAATCATACAACACTCTTTAGTGTTGTAACATAAACACTTGGCATAAACACTGGAATATGTATGTCACCAAGTTTCCATTGCCACCTTATTCATGTAAATCTGAGGACGAACAACTGGTATAACAGTCCTTTATTTAAGCCGAGAATGGCCACTCTCACAATACATTTTTTAACGCCAGTTATCTCAAGATCACAAGTTAATTTGTCTTGCTATCTTGAGAAAACAAAAGGCCAATAGTTGGAGATAACACGATAATTTATCAAGGGGAAAAAGACTTTGTAAGAGTGGACAACTACATATACACACTCCACTGTGGGGTTGCTAAGTTTCAAAGCAAACTGTGGAAACTTTTAATGAACTAATTAGGGATAAGGGAAAGGGTCACATAGAGCGGTCAACTTGAGCCTGTTGTTTAACTGTCTAGTAGACTGTATACTTTAAAAATTGACATTGAATTTAGTTGTATTACTCCATAGACTATTAAATGCAAGTTGTACGAAAAAACTTAAAATTGTCAATCTACTTTACTTGGTAATTTGGAGGTAATCATATTCCTTTTTTTTAAGTAAAGTCACTTTGTCATATTTTACAGTGTAGGCTACAACCAAAATAATTCTCATGGCATGGGGAAATGAAAACGAAAAGGTATGATAAAGTATATCAGAATAGCTGATGTGTTCATCAGAATTGGGTCCTCCTGGAGCTGATATTCAAAAATCAAGGAAACCGATTACCTCAATATTACCGTGTGAAGTAGACTAATAATTTTAAGTTTTAAGTTTTTAGATTGTACAACTTAAATTTAATAGGCTACTTGTTAATTCTGAAGTATTTGGCTTCCTGACCTATTTAAGGTAAAGTGTCCAAATAATTTATTTTTTGTAGTTTCTGATCTCAGAAAAAGAAAACATTATAACAAGAGGAATCGCTGTTTGTTTTTTCATTATTTCGCGACATCAAAGCTCGTTTTCTTGAGATAATGAAGCAATTAACTTGACATGAAGAGAGCTTAAACCCTAAAAACTGTACAAATGAAAACAGTGTGTGATATCGACATTTAAACTCACGGTTCAAGAGTTGTAAAAATTGACCTTTAGAATTACTCGTGTAACTTTCTTTTGGCTTTCCTTTTCTCAATTCCATAGAGAGAGAAAAAAGAAAATTGAAGGAAAAGAACAACAGACAGAACAACAAACAAATATGTCAATGCCAAACACTACCCCCTCTATTTCTCCTTCCATCTGGCTCTCTGCATACTGAGATATATTTTTTTCCACAAAGCTGTTATCTTCCTCCATCTCGTCACAGAGAGCTCCTCCGCCTCCTGTGTTTTTCTAAAAACGTGATTTCATACGTTTGTTTGTTTATTACATCCAAAAAAAAAACACCTCGTGCAAACTCTTGTCTCTTCCATCTCCTCTTGCTCCTCAACAAAATATGCAATCACAGTTTAGCCACGAAATTACAACTCTGCCACCTTTATTTGATTCTGAGCACCGTCTCATTATTTAACATGCGCACAGAGGAAATTGAAAGTTCTTTTTTTTTTCGCTGTGGCTTGTTTTGTGGCTGGATCTCTTTGCTTCTCTGATCGAATACGCCCAATTAAATAAAGTACTGTTTTGTTATCTTTCCTAACACACATATTAAACGGGCCCCGTGGATTCATTTCTCTTCCACATGTTCCTTTACGTTGGAGATGTGCCATGGGGAATTTCAATGAGTGACCTGAGCTATTTTTAGTTACACTTTGACTGATCTGTCTTTACCGCTTAAGTGTTACGCTAAATTCTAAAAGCCTGCACTCGCACGCTGCAGCCATATTGGAAGCATGATTCTGCATTGCCAATTACCCGTCACGATTTATGAAGCAGATGGAGTCAGTCAGTCTCTTATATGTAATCCTGTTTCGCCCGTCCTGTAGAATTTTATTATTCGTCTCTTTTATCTTTATCTACCGCCGACAACAGGTCTGTAATAAGGTGAACTGAAGGTAAGTCAAGAGGACATCGCTGCCTTAAACCAGGGAGACAAATGTTCCTTTGATCCTGTATTTAATTCCTCTCAGCTCAAGATGTATGGATATTGTAATGGAAAGCTGAAATGCTCAACAGCATTAACAGAGCTCCAGCTGATAGTTAATGTACCTGCAAACTCTCGGTGACACTTGGGAAAAAAAAAATCACTCTATCCACTTTGTGGAGGTCTCCAAACTGAATCTGATGCCAAATGCGAAGTGCTAAAGAGACACAGACATAGATTACAGCTCAGAGCTGCACACGTGCGCCCATGAAGGAAAGAAAAACATCACTGATGTGTTCCTCTGCAGAAAAAACGAGGTTATGTGAACCGACCTGTGTGAGCACTCGGAGGCCAAAATACAGCCACCACAAGGCTTTCTTCTTCCTCTGTAGCCGGGAGGTTGGAGTGGCTAATTAGCGTGTTTGTTATTGTAAATGCTGCACAGCAGATAAAAGAGAACTGCTGGTAGGAAACAAAAAGAGAGGAGCGGTGGTTTCCCCGAAGCGGGAAGTCCGTCCTCGTTATTAAACGTTTATCTTAGACGCAGCTAACCAAGAAAGATAAACTGTGATTTTATGAGAAATGCTTCCCTGTGGATTAACGCCGGAGGAGTCAACAATAAGGGGGCCAAATTGTTGAGAAAAAAAAAAAATTAGAATAACAGGCTTTTCCTACCAAACGTGACTCAAATTCTCACAACAACAATATATTTTTTCAATTTCAAGTAGAAGCAGCGTCCAACATGGCAGTGGTTAGACTGAGCCCTATAGGCTTTAAACGCGTAGTTTACATGCCCACTTATTTGAATAAAATCCTAAAAGTGAAGTGAAACTTCTGGATCCCTTCTGAAGGCCAGGTCATTGAAACGCTCACTAAACATTGAAATTTTCCATTATATATTCGACTTGGAACAAGTCAAGGTAACACAATGAGATAGTCCCACTTACACGACTATAAGTGGAACTCTGGGTCTCTCACAATATTTTATAGTTTTGCTCTAACCTTAATATAAAACTGTTATGCTTCAAGGTGCATGTTTGGTCACTGACAAAAAAACAGTACTATAGAAACGTCCTCTGTAGTCAAGTGGAGAGTAACCTATCACTCTTCGGCAGGTGCAGGTATCGACTTGTCACCTGTCACTGTTTCTCTTTCTCACTCTCTCTTTCTGCACTAAGCTGACTCAGAGGGATTTTTTCAGTAGAAATCGAACATTTATTTTGTGACATTGCAATGAAGAACTGCTCATCCACTTGCTAACTAACCATTTCAATTCAGCTAGCACTGCACATCAGGCTGAAGCGTCATTAATCTGTGCCAGCAACTGACTGCAAACACTGCATTTAATATTTCCAATTTTTGGAATGCAAACGCTGTCATCAACTTTTGCGGACATGAACGGACATGTGAACTTGTGTTTCATTCTTCTTTTATGACGATAAGCATGATAAATTTGTAATATTGGTTTTACATTCAGATTTTACCAAATAAGTCATTGTTAACCCACATTTCTGTCAGATTGTTTTCACATCTGTTTTCAGAGCATGCAGTTTGGAGAGATGCATGAGCGCCGATTCGACCTGTTAAGGAGAGGTTTCATAGTTAAGTTGTTGCTCTTCAAATCACCTAACAGCTGTGGCTTCTTGCACCTGTCACTCTTCCCAAGTCAGCTGTGAGGGCAGAGGAGTGGCAGTTATTTTTCAGCAATCATCACAAATCAAACGGAACAGAACATGAAATCTGCAAGGACTGAGGAGAGATTTAATTATCGAATGAAAACGTACACCTGTTCACCCACCAATAAGGCACAGGTATATTTCAACCGTCAAATGTAGATTAACCTAATCTCCCCAGTCTACACAGCTCTATTTTGTGGCTCCACATTCACTCCATGAATAATCAGACTAGCCTGTCAGTCATCATTAGAGGTTGTGAAGGAGCAGACGCTGGAAGTCTGGAGGACATATGTCCTCCTCCTCTCCTAGCCATTCATTACTGACTAATCAAAAAATGTTCTTCCTCTAATTACAGAGACATCTTGGCTAAATTTAGTTAAAAATATTTTATGCGTGTACACCATCATATTTTGTCTTTCATCCTGTTTCAAAGACAAAAAAAAGAAAAATCATAATCAAACAAGGTCACTCAAATCCTATGTCACATATCTAGTCCAAAGAGCTGATTCTGGACAAACTGGACGTTGTTCCAGTTGGTCTTTTGTCAATCTGTGACCAAGCAAACACTGAGGGGCATCTTTTATCTATATACAATTCAAACACAGATCCTGCAGTACTGATTATTATCCCATTATTTCACCAACTTAGCTTTTATATACAGAATCAAACAACGGTGCCATAATGCTGCTTCACTGTGTGATTTGAGGTCAGCGCCAAGTTTAGAAAAAGTGACATCAGGGACAGCAATAACAGATAATGTAGAGCTTCCTCTGGAGGGACGCTACAGGCTTGATACTACTTCTTTGCATACGCAGTAGTACACCCAAACACCTTCAAACGCGCTATGATGTCGAAAACTGGTGGAGTTACCCTTTAAAGCAACAATTTGTAGAGAAAGGTAGTGGATTGCCAAGTCTCATCCACAGGTCATCGCATACAGACACAAAATAGCTGGGAGTCTAAACTTTGACTTCACCAGGAAACTTTATACAGTGCTTTTGGTTCATCTTTTTATCCGATTTGCAATAAATATTGAATCCAACAGCTGCCTTGAACCTTTATTGGAGTTTTGTATAGCTGTAAACCTGCAGTACACGTGTACTGAGGGCAGGAGACCCTTGTCTTTTTGACTTACGTGTTCACATCCCTGTAAACATCGTCTCCATGTCAGATTTTGTGTCTCTGTATTCATACTCAAGGGTCAGCTGTGTTTCACAAGGTCAGCAACAAGGGATTGTCTGCGTTCAAGAGGGACGATGAATGTGCTGCCGTTTCTGCATGCACGTTTTCTAACTTTAACCAAGCTGTCACTGGAGTTTTCGTGGCATATAAGGGGAGTTAGCTTCACAACTAAATATTCATGGGTTATTTACACAAGAAGACGTACAGGAGCTGTAACCAGGGGCGCCGCCAAGGATGTTGGGCCCCATGAAAAGAAATATAATTGGGCCCTTGTACAGGCCGGCGAAAAAATGTGATGCTCTATATAAGAGTATGCATTCTAATGATATTTTTGACTATCATTTCCATATTTGTGAAAAGAACAACATGACTGTTGCTTGGTTACTGCTCACGGTCTCCCTTGTAGTCCTGCATGCAGGTCTAATTTATCTCCACAACTGCAGACACACAGGTGGTGGCACTGGATTTGGGGTGAAAAAATACATATAGCTATAAGGCTTTATGGCCGTTGCGATTTAATCTTCTGATTTCCAGAAAATACAAACATTTCTCTGATTGTATTGAGAGTTGTTTTGAGTCACACAGTCCCCATGCACCAGAAATGTTCTCCTCTGTTCCTACTGCAAAGCAGGGGGGTGAGAGTCCCAAACTACTGACCAAACATTCTATTTCAGTGATAGCTGAATTAGAACTATATTATATATACACAGAAAGTTTTATTCTCTGATGAGAAAAAAATTAACCTTGATGGTCCTGATGGCTTCCAACATTACTGGCATGACAAGGAGATCCCACTTGAGATGTTTTCTACGCGGCACAGTGGAGGGGGCGCCGATCTGGGGTGCTTTTTCCTTCAATGGAACAATGGAGCTTCAGGTTGTGCAGGGGCGTCAAACGGTGGCTGGCTATGTGGAGATGTTGCAGAGGGCATCCCTCATGACTGAGGGCCCTCGTCTGTGTGGTAATGACTGGGTTTTCGACAGGACAACGCTGCAGTGCACAATGCCCACCTGACAAAGGACTTCTTCCAGAGGAATAACGTCACTCTTTTGGACCATCCTGCATGTTCCCCTGATCTAAATCCAATTGAGAACATTTGGGGATGGATGGCAAGGGAAGTTTACAAAAATGGACATCAGTTCCAGACAGTGGATGCCCTCCGTGAAGCCATCTTCACCACTTGGAGCAACGTTCCCACTAGACTCCTGGAAACACTTGCATCAAGCATGCCGAAACAAATTTTTGAAGTGATCAACAAGAACAGTGGAGCTACTCATTACTGAGTCCTTTTTTGAAACTTTTGTTTCTATTTTAGGGGGGTTTATGGGTTTTTTTGAGCTATGGTCTTAAACTTTTGATCAGCTGATGAACAGCCTATTTCAGTTTAATTGTTGTTTTCAATAAATTGCTTACTCAGATTTTTTTTGTGTCACTCCCATTTCTACTTTTTGCATTTTGAAACTCTACTTAGAACCTTTTCAAGATCCACCAGTCTTAAAATTTTGATCAGGAGTGTATCTGTTCGGATGAAGTATCATGCTTAATTTAAGTATTTATCATTCCCAAGGTATAAGACAAAGCTAAAGAAAAATACCACTCGTTTTCTACCCAGTGGTTCTCAAAGTAGGGTGGAGTTCTTTAAGTAACACAATGACAGAATATATGTCTATTTTGTTCATGGGGTTCATGCAATAAAAAACATCAAACATAAAACATCTAAGAGCAAAGATATCTTCAGATGGGGACCCTGGGACAAAATCTCATCAGATAGGGGTCCGTGGTCTAATTTGTGTCAGTTTAGGGGGGCTTGATCACCATGATCTTAAAGTTGGAAATATTCTCCACCTCAGCTCTTGGCTTTCTTGGCCTACTTTTAACCCTCTGAAAATGATGGTGAATCATCTGGCATTGACATTACAGTCTTCTGAAGGCTGTCAGGGGCTCAGTTTTTAAGATTTTAAGCCATAAGCATCATAGAAATCTTGAAATTGAAGTGAACCCGCTGATACCAGACATGTCATGCTAGCTTACTGGGAAAGTAGCTAAATATCGCTCCAAATTTGAACTGTTTTTACCGCGAGGTCTGCGACCTCAATGTGAAATGATTACTTGTAATAATAACTTTCAGTCAGCACTTAATGAGGGTCAGATGAGGATGAGGAACCAGCTGCTGCTCAAACTGAGAAACTAGACTCATGGCTGTCTGACTGACTTCAATCTTTACAACTGCTGTCATTAGCTTTAACTGTGCTCACCTTTCTTTTGAAAGAAATGTGTGAAGAGTCGTCTTCCCTCTCCTTGCTTTCTTTCCCTTTTGTTTAAGGCTCCCTGATTTTGCTTTCTTGAGGAAAGACATTTCTTGGTAAGCAGCAGCCACTCCGCTCATTAAGCTGTTTGGAGACACATCCTTGTGCACCTGCAGCTGCAGGGGTGGACTGAACCATTATGTATTGTTAGGGGTGAGAGGGGCCTCAGACAGCCTCCACAATTTTTTTTTATACAGAGTAAAGTCTCTCTTCCGATTTATTCTGCCAATTTTAAGTTAGTTATGAAAAAAAATAAAAATAAAAACAACATTTTTATTTCAGGCCTTCCGAGGGCCCCCTCCCCCATTGGGGCCCTGGTAATCAGTCCCACTTTTCCCCCCAATCCGATGCCCCTGGCTGTAACTGAGGGGTATAGGATTCGCTTGGTATGAACCCTGACACTGTGAAGACTTATTCATGCCTTAGAGATAGGTTGAGATGATGGAATTCCTGTTCATGTGGGACTCTGAGCCACTTAAAGTTTCCATGACCCCACATGACAGACTACACTGTTCAAACCAGGATGAGTATATACATACATAAATACACATATATGTATATGTATATATATATATGTATATATATATATATATATATATATATATATATATATATATATATATATATATATATATATATATATATATATATATATATATAGTGAAATACACGTTGAACTCCAAAAGCTACTCAATAAATGGATTATCGTGCACACAAGGGGAAGTCAGTTATTTCAAAACAAAATTAAAGTATTTCAAATTAGGAAGTGACAATTACAGGTATACTCCTTCTTTAACCTCAAAATTAAACATTGGAGTGCTTTGTATGGCTTCTCTGGTCATTAAGACGGGGTCATCTGTGCCCTTTGACCCCCATTGAAGACGGGCCTGATTACGGTCAAGTTCCAACACTGTTCGTTTTTTACCGTCTGACCAAGACCCTGACCAGCAGCACACCCCGAGGCTAAGCTGCTTAGCTTCCCTTGCATGTCGATATTTGTTTTGTTGTCCTGTTAACTTGAAATGAGGTACTGTGTGGAATAAAAAATTGCCTCTGTTAATGGTTAAAATGATTAAAAACACAGAATCACTGTCATGTTTGCTGTTATGTTGTCTGTCGTCCCAGACTAAAGTAAATATTTTATACAAATTCAAATGTTAGCCCTAATAGGGTAGGAAAAAAATAATTTGATAAAATGTCACGCTGCTATTTTCGTAGCAGCCAGCCGTGCTGATGATACGACCATGATGATGTGACAATGGGCAAGTTCAGGTTTTAAATGTTAATGTAAATCAGTGTTGAGACATGGCACCCAGGAGGAAATGGGGTGAAAACAGGTTAACATTGATTTCTTGCTGCTGTGTTTCATGCCTGGTTGCTATGCATATGATCAGAAATGATTAATGACACAATATATGGGGACATGCAGTGTCCATTAAAGGGAAGTGTTGCTTTATTGCATTGTCCATGTTTGCACTTGCCATCAGGGGCGCCGCCAGGGATATTGGGCCCCATGAAAGGAAATCTAATTGGGCCCTAGTATAGGCCGAGCAAAAAAATGTAATGCTCTTTTATGTAAGAGTATGCGTTTTAATTATATTTTTGACTGTAATTCCCATACTTGTGAAAAGAACAGGACAGTTACTTGGTTACTGCTCACGGTCTCCCTTGTTGTCCCGCATGCAGGTCTAATTTATCTCCACAACTGCAGACTCACAAATGGTGGCACTGGATTTGGGGTGAAAAAATACATATATGAGGCTTTATGGTCGTTGTGAATTAATCTTCTGATTTCCGGAAAATATAAACATTTCTCTGATTGCACTGAGAGTTGTATTGAGTCACACAGTCTCACCAGTAATAGTAACACACTGAAAAAAACAAGGTAACGTGATATCTTTTAAATGAAATTGTCTTGTTTGAATAAGTCAGAAATTAAACTGCAGCCTAATGGCAGGTTTATTTTCTGACATAATTTAACCATCCAAATGTGGAAAACAGAACGACATGTTTATTTTAATTATACTCTGCCTCATTGATCACCATGATCTTAAAGTTGGAATTATTCTCCACCTTTGTTCTTGGCTTTCTTGGCCTACTTTTAACCCTCTGAAAATGATAGTGGATCATCTGGCATTAACATTACTGTATGCTGAAGGCTGTCACGGGCTCAGTTTTTAAGAGCCATAAGCATCATAGAAATCTTGAAATAGGAATGAATCCGGTGATACCAGAAATGTCATGCTAGCTTACTGGGAAAGTAGCTAAATATTGCTCCAAATTTGAACTGTTTTTACCGCGAGGTCCGTGACCTCGATGGGAAATGATTACTTGTAATTTCAGTCAGCACTTAATGAGGGATGAGATGAGGACTAGGAACTTGCTGCTGATCAAACTGAGCTAGTTTCATGGCTGTCTGACTGCCTTCAATCTTTACAGCTGCTGACATTAGCTTTAACTGCTCTTAAACTGTGTTAGCTGTGAACTGTGCTCACCTTTCTTCTGAAAGAAATGTGTGAGGAGTTGTCTTCCCACTCCTTGCTTTTTTCCCTTTCTGCCTTTTCCTTTGTTTAAGACTCCCTGATTTTGCTTTCTTGGGGAAATGCATGTCTTGATAAGCAGCAACCACTCCACTAATTAAGCTGTTTGGAGCAGTGTTGCCAACTCTTTTCCAATGAAAGTAGCTAGGACTAGCCCCAGAAGTCGCTAAAAGTCACCAGATGACGTCATACGCTCATTTACATATTGGTGACGTAATCACGTACCAATTTCCATAATGCTCACTGGTTGTGTCTCATGCAGTGAGGGTGAGATTATTTTAAGCAAAAGGTTGATAGAGAAAAATTTACCAAACAATCACAAACTCATTACAGGGACAATATATTCAGAAGATCTGGACTCAGCAGTTTAAAGGAGTCATCACCTGGTTTTTTACATATCCAGTCCCTCTTGGATCGCTTTGGACCAATTCTTAAAACTTATTAGAAAAAAGAAAATTTAAAAAAATCAAACATAGAGCTTGTTCTGACAATTTTTCATACCGCGACTTTCTCACGCGAGATAATGCGCGAGGTTTTGACCGGTCCGGATGTGCATTGTATTAATATGTAATGAGGTGCGCGTTGATTGGCCACAGGAAGGACAGAGCCGGAATGGGGGGCGAGTCTGCATGCACACACAGACTCCAAAACATAAACAGCCCCCTGTCATGGTGCACACACTAAATGACGAACCTTACGGAATTCAGGCATTTATGTACGAGCCGGAGTGGGAAACCGAACGGGAGAGTGAAGAGGCAGAGACGGTGGAAGAGACACGTTTACAGCAGGATGTCTCTGAATGGTAAATTCTTTTATTTTTTCCGTCTTACTTTTCACACTCGTGTTTTACATGTTAGACCTGAGTTTTAATACTGGCGGTGACGATGTATGGCGTGAAAATGACAGAGAAATAAGCAGATTCGGCGTGCTCACTCTGGCTGAGGACGGCTGTGAGCCGATGCTTAATATGCAAGTAGCCTCCTGTGGTAACGTCACCACAGGAGCAGAGTCAAAATCTCGTGCTTTAGGAATGCGCACTACTGTGCGCTATTCCTGTTCAGAAAAAGAGCCAAAGCGAAAAAAATAAGCCACTTTCAAACTCCAGCTTTTCAAGCAAGTTTCAACAGAGGTCCAACACCAATATGCATGATTTAACGAGAGAAATTGTGATTTCCGGGTGATGACTCCTTTAAGGTTATCATCGGTAAAGTACCAGTGGAACAGCGAAAGACTAAGAAATCAGCGAATTAACAGATCGAAGCAGAGTAAATAGCAGCTATCCGGTCTCAAATCCACAGAGCGAGCGGCCGTTGTGTCTGCTCCTGCCTGCCCCAGCCGGCCCTCAAACACTGGCTGTCGCCTGCGCTGTCGTCTGCCGCCTGCACAGCCGTGCGAGAGGGGCCGGGAGAGACCCTGGCGCTGCTGCAGAGGAGCCGTGAACTGCGATGACTCTGAGCAGCATGTGAACTACAATATAATATATTGCTCGACTTTCCCCTGATGATCTGATAAGTTGCTAAATTTATCGCTAGTCGCTTTTTTAGAAATAAAGTCATAAAGTCATAAAGTCACTAAATCTAGGGAGAAAGTCACCAAGTTGGCAACACACATTGGAGACACATCCTTGCGCACCTGCAGCTGCAGGGGTGGACTGAACCATTATGTATTGTAAGGGGTGAGAGGGGCCTCAGAGAGCCTCCACTATTTTTTCTATACAGAGTAAAGTCTCTCATCTGATTTATTCTGCCAATTTTAAGTTAGTTATGACACTAATTACTTAGAAATAAAAAAAATTGAATAAAAACAACATTTTTATTTATGGCCTTTCGAGGAACCCCCTTATCCCATTGTGGCCCTGGTAATCAGTCCCCCTTTTACCCCCAGTTCGACGCCCCTGCTTGCCATTGATGCACAGGAAAGTGGTGACAATGAACACTTTACTCAGCTATTAAACAAGCTTGTTTTTTATTGTCCTTAATTACAAGAGCAATGCCTGAGTTACGGTCAGTGATGATGGATCAGCTGCATGCTTTGTTTTTTTCACATAGAAGGGCTCAGTCAGAGAAGTGTGCATGAGATAATATGGAGGGGATAATATGTCATGTTTCTGCATTGAAATGCCTCAAACTGATGAGGTTTTTGTTGTTTTTAGTTGAGTCGTGTGCTCACATTATCCCACATATTTCCCCAAATATTTGAACAAAGAGAAATCTGTAATGTCATTCATGGTGCTTTTTAACTAACGGGGGGCCTGCAGAAAGTGAGAAAGACATCTCTCTCATAATCTGAATAAAACATCACCTTGACCGTGAACATTTCTGCCTGAGTCCCGTGGGTTGATTTTCATCAGCAACGGTCGGTGTTTAACAATGAAGACTCGATCCCATGACTCCACGCTGCTTACATCTGTTGTTTTGATTGAGAGGCTCCTCGAAGCAGAAATAACATACTGTGCATTTATGAGGTCTTCTGGCAGGGTGATTGTGCAAAATTTTAGTTGTGTCAGGAAGGAAACAGGCTTTATTTGAAGAGCCTTTGCAATGTGATCTTATGTCGTTATGTCATATGTCAGAAGTTGTGTTTTTGACAGTGCACTGTTAGCTCGGATATGAACACACTGTGCACACTTCTTATACTCAACTTTGCACATATATTACTTTTCTCACAATTTTTTTTGCATCACCACAAACACCCTCCACTCTCCTGTGCCTTCTACTGTATTTTAAATTCTTCATGGTATTTCTCTTTTCCTGAGGCATACACAAGTGCAGATTTTCTCCATATTACAGTATAAAGTGCAGAAATTGCTGAGGCTGTGTTTTGATTGTTTTGGTTTTTTTTTTTTGTTTTTCAGACCCCTCGAGCCTTAACATAAGATCAGCCTCCACATGCCATGACTTGCTTTTGCGCACTGAACCCAAATATGCAGCTTGAACTCAATAAATAAACATTATTGGGTCACTCAAATTCCATTATTCGCTGATTTTTCTTTTCTCTTTCATGTCACTGTAATAAGCCAGATACTGATAAATAGTCTATAATTTCCTAATATAAGACTGATAAATGATCAAGTGGATTTATATGATGCATCTCCAAACGAGACATTTGAATATGTCAACTAGGGCTCTGGACAATTGGGATGGGCAAATGAGCATTATTTTTCATGAAAATTGAATTTATGTTAAATCCCAAGGGTCAGACTCATTGTTAACTTCTTTTAACAAAATGAGAAGTTGCTGATATTTATTTTTACTGAATTTGCTTGTTCTGCCTGCTAGGGGACTTAAGTAGAGGGAAACAGGGAAAAGGAAAATAAAACGATTTGTTGATCTTACCAAATCACAGTACACAGGGGATACAAGTGTTGCAGTGCTGGCCAGTATGAGAAAGCTGATGTGTCTGTTGAGCATTAAAGCATGTAAACCTATCCTTGTAATAACCCACATGACACAAATGAGAACAAGAAAGAAGGAAGAGGGATGACACCGGGATTCATAAGTGAACAATGTCAGCTGCCTTGGAGGAATTCATTTCTGCACTGAGGAGAAAATGACCCGCGGCGACATCGCTGTGTTTGTAATTAAGCAGGAAGAATGAATTCTAATTATAGAACAAGGGACTAAATCAAAAGACAGAACTGTGATGGATGTAAATAGGAGATGATGTTAGTTAGAATCCCTCTATATTACCACTAAAACACACGCACGCACACACACACACGCACTTGCACACACATACATACACTGAATAATTGGTATGGTAAACTGGGTCCGTGGTGAGCAATCAAGTGAGATTTACACCGAATACAGGCCAAGAGGATATGAGTGTTTGTTGGCTTTAACAGTATTATAGTGGGGGTCATTGTTGATTTCATCTGCCCACACACACACACAGACACACACATGCATGCACGCTCAACAAAGTGCATGTAGCGTGAGAAAGGCACTGCAGGGCCCCTGTGTTTTGAGGAGCTCAGAGTACACGGAGCATGTCTCAGGAGAGTTGTCTCAGTAAACTCGGCTGGTGGCTCGTAATTAAGTGAGATTTACACAGTGTCAGGCAGAGGCCGAGGGAACAAAACGCCGGGTGAGGGTGACGAGTGGTGAGCGTTCTGTGTGAGTTACAGTAAATTTCAGTCTGTGTGATTTACATCTCGGTGCTCCCTCGTGTGTGTGTGCGTAAAGACAGAAAGGGGGTGGGTTCCACTGACAGGCGGCTCAGTCTTAGCGTCAGACAACCTTTAAGGATCGTTTTGAAGTTAAAACAGCAATAGCGTGAATATTAAGCAGCTAATATTGAGCCTCCTTTTAAACCACTATTTTCAGAACTCGGTTTTGTTTTGTTTTCAGATCGGTGCGTGTCCTTGCTCCTGGCTGTATTTCAGAACATCTGACTCGCCGCGGCATTGTTAGCCCCCTCAGATCCAACTAACAAAGACATGTAGTAATCCCAAGGTCCCAGCATTAAAAAATGTATGAAAAACCTTTTATTTATTTTTTTTTCTATAGCAGCGCCTGGGACTATACAATAGTTTAATTAGCTGACTCTGTGCTCTGTTTTTTACAGAATGCCTGAAACATATTTTTTTCTTTGTTCACTTTTGTATTGAATCAGTCACGTCTGGTCTCGCAGTGTCAGTATACACAATATGCACATTTTTAAAAGGTCGGTCTCTCTCTGTTTGTTTGTATCTGCATGTTTATGAGGGAGGATCCCCTCTTTGGGGCCACTTCCAGGGATTATACCATTTTGTTTTGAGATGGCATTATGTTACAAAAGATTAGAATAACTTTTGAGAGATGTGTTTGTTGATGAAGCTGTTTGTAATAACTAGCCATATTCACCCAAGAGCCAAGTTATAACATTCTCCTCACATCTTCTGTGCTATTCCCAGTACTGACTCTTTTCTCATTTGTCCCAGGGTCCCCTTGATTTACAGAACTAGTTTCTGAAGTCTGAAATCTGTGTGGTTAATGAAATCATCTGCGATATTCCTCCAAACACATTTAACAATTGTATTACATTTTTACTTAAAAAACAGTTTTCAAGAGTTTAGTGATCTTGATTTTAGTTTTTAAGTAGTGTAGATTTGGTCTTTGGGACCAATATGAGACTGACGTCTTCAGTGCCAAATGTCTAACCTCCACTTTTGTTCTTACAAATTATCTTCAGTTCCTCCACACTTTTCCCTGAACTAACTCTTGTTTCTAACCACGCCATTCCTCATACGCCCTCAGTCGTTTCTCTGCAGTTCCCAAGTCACGTGACCCTCACTTGCCCACACACCTGCCCTTCACCGCCTGATAAAGAGGTTTTAGAACTTTGAGCCGAGGTTGGGGTTGTGGTTGGAGACCTGAGAGACAGACACTGCTTAAGGCAGTCGGTTATTGTAGTTTGACCCACTCCTTTGGTCTCCTTATCAACACAGACGGAAGTTAACTCAATCGCCAGAATAAATGTTTTCCTGTTAACCAAAGACATGTTAAAACTTATGTCATGTAGCAACTTAAAAAATATTTTAGGCCACAAAATGGCAGAAAAACGTTCCCTACTGTAGGTCTCCTTCAAGGTAGGGAAGTCAATTCCTGAGAAAGATAGTTAACTGCTAAGTTTCATTCCCATTTTGTCACATTCTGACATAATGATGTCATGGTTACACATATTTAAAGGCTGTGGCCCTCCTCAAAGATATTGAGCGGTATCACTCTTAGAAGTGTTGAAATGAGTTAGTCCCTCATCAACAAATGAAACGCAGTCTCAAACTGCGGTCTCTGGCTTGGCATGCCTTCTCGCCTAACTCTGCCATCGTCCCCTCCACCTCCGTCATGTGAATGTGACATCAAACATGTGTAGGAAATGTCAATATGGCGGCCTACATATGACATGTACAAATGTGAACAAATCAGTGGGTTGCAGAAACGTTAACTACACGCCAACATCATACTGGCAACTGGGCTGCAGCAGCTCACGGAGGCAGTTAGGGTCCTTTTAAAAGCCCAGATCAACCAATTGCACTGAGTCATAACTTATATCTAAAGAAACATGTCTATCACAAATGTTGCATAGATATTAAATCACCCTGGTGAAAGATTCATCCGCCCAGTCAGACATCCAGACAAAAAAGTCACTTCTTTTGCCAGATCATTCATTGTGCTTCAGGCTTAGCATTCCAGCTTTTGTCCCTGCCTGCCACTCTGCCTGCTCGACATGACCCCTGCTTGTTCTCGGTTGATTTTCACTAGTCTGTCTGCACCTCTCTTTTTGGAGCAATTTGATCCTGCTGATTACCTGCTGAACCTAACCTCCTCACCTGCCTTATCACCCAAAATCTTGAGTCCACACAAAATACAAATTACAATTATCTTTGTAAACTCTGTCAGCATTCTTTCTGCACTCATGAGCACCCCCTTATCCGTCATTTGACAATAATAACAAAAGATTTTATGCAGAGTTCGGGCACAAAAGCCATTAATGTCACTTCAATTTGGTAAACATTTATCAACTATATGGGATAAAAGTGTAAACCCTTTTGTTTTATTATAAAATGACATTATATAGCTCTAAATAATATATGATGCTCTGTTGGATTTAATGCAATAAAATACAATGACCACGATGGATTTTTTTTCCCGCTGAGACTGCTAAACAAATGTACTGATCAGTCTGCAGAGTTCTTTTATGACTTATATTATGAACAGACATTCATAAACAAGTTTTTCCTCACTCGAATTGAGGGTCCAAGGACAAAGGATGTCGTTAACTGTACAGACTGTAAAGTCCAATGACAAAATGTGATTGTGATTTTTGGCTTGATATGAACAAAATTGATATGATTTGATTCGATTTAAAAAAAAACATACTGTATATATATTTACTTAAAGTATAACCTGAAGCCCCCATATGCTCTATAAATGTATCTACAGAAAAATGCATTTATATTTTTAAAGTGTAATTGTAGACGTGCCTGAAATGGGTCTTAATATACACGATTAATTTAGCTTCTTGTTGCTGACAAATGTTTAAACTGCTTGCAACCATATTTCTGCTTCACAAACGATACACTGTTTGGGTACTCAATGCTCTGCAGGAGCTGTTACTGTGATTTACAATGTGTGCTGTTTAGATAACAGTTTCAGGCTGCTCTGAATCACCAACAGGCTCCCTGAGTGCGCAGATTCACACCATGTCCCAAGCACCACAAATCAATGAGCGCTTCACCTGAGAAGCTGCCTGCACGGCTCCCATCTAGATTAAATCTCAGATTCCTGGGTTTTGCCGTTATCTGAGAAGACAGAACTCCACGATGATGCTTCTATTTTTGCACCGAAAAAAAATACCAGTTCACATTCAAAATCAGGTATGTATGAGAAAGTCCAGTGGGTTACTCCATGTTTGTGGCTTTTCATCGATTTAAACTCTGTTCTCACTTTGGACCATGTTTCTTTTCATGTTGGGTTTCTGTTCTCATCAGAATTCAGCTACTTCTGCTCCTTCGTTTTCTGAACAGAACCAAAAATAAAAAATACGCTGGGTAAAGAACATTTGTGGAGGCTCAACTTTCATCTGTGCCTCTTGACAGGTTAATAACATTTGCTATATGTGTACACTCGAACAGAGAAAAACATAGCATGCAATAGAACTGTTTCTCTTGGACAAAGATGCACCATTTTAGTCAAGCCAAAGGGCATGGGAGTGTCCTCTCTCTATACCTCCATCATTTTCATCTGTCAGTGGGGAGAAACACACGACTACCTTCAGCTGTGTTTTACATTTTCGAATTGACCAAGAAGAAGTTTCAAATTCTTGGCAAGACTTCATTCTGTACTGTCATAAGTCACCATGTGCTGGTATCAGTATGAATTTCCAGTGATGTTGGTGTTATCATGACCTCTGAATAGAAGTGTTTTGTCTCACTCAATAGCAGCACCCTAGGGTGCATATTAAAAGCTCCATCTGAGTAAAAAAATGAATGCATATGTCCCTGCCTTCAGCAACAAATACATCAAACAATAATGAAAAACTTGAGCACACATCAGTATAGCATAGTATACTCTGAAAACTGCATCCATTTGACAATCGGTAGTGCAATCTGAGATTTTTTTCAGAAAAGCATTAAAAAGCAGTGTTGCCAGAGGGGCATCACACATGCCAACAAGACACCGAAGGCAACCTAACAGGAGAGCATAAATGAACATTTCAAACGACTGTCTGCTGAGCAGTGCCTGACAACACTGTCTTTTCTCCCTTCCTTAAAAACAACACAACAAGACCGTGGAGACTTGTTTTAAATGCTCATGGCTGTCAGTTGTTAAACTCTTGCTGTTCTTGCTTCACTACCTCTCCCGTATTATTCTAGCTGGTAGATTTATGTTGCATGGCTGGTTTCCAGTAAACAGATGGTGTTCCACCTGTGCATCTCTGTCCAGGATCAAGTCTGCTCACCAGAGGAAAGATACCTCGCACATAGCAGTGTGTGTGTTTGTGTGTGTGTAGTACACAAAAAGTACACAATAATGTTTATGGGGAACCTCAGTCACGTCAATGCTACTGAGCTCAGAGTCTTATAAGTCGGACGAGCATTTTTACAGAGGCTTTAATTTCGTCACACAAATAAATATAAACACACACATCATGTTTCCATAATTTTTAGGGACATTACATAGACTGACTTACCCGAAACATAACCACTACTTGCCTGAACCAAACTCTAACCTTAAACCAGGTCTGATCACCGAAATGTATTGATTTACATGATCCGAGCTTGCATATGTCCCCATAAGAAAGAATGGTCCCCACAACCTGAGTAATAAATGACCTCACACACAAACCCAGAAACTGATAGCTGCCATTGAATGTGTTGGCCTGGCAACACCAGCCGTGTTATTAAATATCCTCTCTCCCACCTGAGCCACAGCTGCCCCATGTGTCCGTTAACAAAAAGCTTTCTTTCAAGCAAACCACACTCAGTGGAGATATCCCAACCCTGGTCCAGGGGGCGAACTGACACCAGGTACTGACTTCACAGAGTTTAGAACATCCTCTGTCTGAGCAACAATAGGAGGCCTGGATATTTGGTCGAAACACCAGAGGCCTTCAGGAGAAATGCTTTGGTTCTTTGGGATGTGTCTCATCAATCTACCGCTATGTATTTTACAAGAACTGCTTTGTCTCTGCAGCCACATGCAGAGACCATTTGGAGAAGGCTTAGCTATTTACCTCCTAAGGGTTGATAGTTTTACATGAATATAACAGCAGCGGATATAAAGATAAAAAATGTCCAAGGTAAAGTTGTGGCTCCGGGGTAGAGCCAGTATCTTGTTATCAGAAGGCTGCTGGTTCGATTACCCTGGTCTTCATGTTGAAGTGTCCTTGGGCAAGACATTGAACCCCAAACTGCTCCTGATGTGCTGGTCGGCACCTTGCATGGCAGCCGCCACCATCACTGTATGTACTTTTCATGTAATTGAAATCCGGCTCACTTGATGCATATTAATGAAGATACTGGACACATTTGTGCTGTATTACATGTTTAAGGTATGTTGTTTTTGTTGAGAGACTACAGGTGGATAGGACATTTTTTTAGGAATAATATCACCACTGTGTTAAATTTTAAGTTTTATGACAATTTATTTTTAAAATATGCAAAAGAGGCATTATCTAATTGAATACACACTAATTCAAATCGATTTCCAGAACAGAAACACTGGATAAAGTCAGGTTAAGAACAGTTTCATTTTGTTTACATGTTACAGTAAAAGGTTGTTCCAAAGGGAATTTTAGATCTCTTGTATGGTCAACAGCCATAAAAAACAAAAATCCCATTTTTAGGAATAATGAAAATGTTATACAAATCAGGCTATAAATGGAATGTGAACAAACTGCTCAGTAAAAAACTTGAAATATTGAAAAAGGTTTGGTGTATTTAAGTGCTACTTGAGATGTCTGATAAAACATTTATTTTCGAAAAATAGCCAACATTGATGCTGGCAGCTGAGTTCGGATACCTCTAAGGCCTAATTCCTTTTATTGCATATTACCTAGCTAAATTGTCAGAGTTATCCCAAATCAACCAACTGAGCAGAACAATCGGCCTGGATGTTGTCATTATTTATTATTTTGTGGCATCCTTGAAGCCTGTATTTCGCTGTGTCCCTCAAATTGTGACATATTTACTCCCCCAGTTATTTTTGGTCTGGAAATGCACTGTGTCTCATTACTAATACTTAAAGCACATTACTGGGAATGATTCAGATTCCCCCCTATGTGCGTGCTGGTGCTCTGGTTTATCTCAGGTCTAGTGCCATGGCCACTACAACTCCTAGACAAACAGAATAATCTCATTACATTCCAGTCCAAACTGACAATCATGAAATGATTTGCATTCCTCAGCTGCCATGAAAACAGAGTCCTTATTTGACACTGTTTTCAAATATCATAATTCAAGAGCTTATGGTCACAAAAGTACTTGTACCCTTGAATGGCTCAATGTATTAACAATTTTATCAAATCATTGAAAGTACCAACAGTCCTACAAATCAAATCAAAACTACAAATATCTAAATCAGATTTTGAATTGGATTCACAGGTTTTATGTGTCCAAATCTATGCAGCCAGAGAGGACAGCATAAAAGGTGGCTACGCTTTTTCCTCTTGTCTTTTTTTGTAATGGCATTAATTAACATCGGCAAAGTGTCATAACGACCTCAGCTTTCACAGTGTTAAAGCAGTGAATTCAACAAGTTTCCCCTGTCCGTTAGAGGGCTCTTCAAGGCAGTCATACAGTGTAGATCAACACTTTTGAACGCAAAGAGGCTGAGAGGCATATGATGATGCTGCTGGGTTACAGGAAGTGAAAGAACAGATAATTGTCTGACTTTGAAAAAAAGTGGCTTCAGTTTACAGCAAAAGGTGCTTTATTGTGACATATCAGTATGCCCAGAGAATTTACACGGTCAGTTGTCACCTTGACAATACAATACCGCAAACCAAGAACCAGTATGAGAAACCTCTGACCGCTTGACCTTTTCGAACATTCGAGGCTTTGAACGATCATGTATGAAGAGATATCAAAGCACGGCATGACTTGTGGCTGACTGAATCCCAGCGCTCTGCTGAGGACTGATAAGATGGCACACAGTCAAAGTCTTGTGCAGATTACCATATTGAGAGTCTGAGGGGAGATAGAGAGAACAGTACGTGTGTGTGTGTGTGTGTGTGTGTGTGATGTGCAAATGTGCAAATATCTGGGTTAGCACAATAACAAATGGGTCCCAAAATGTGAGTCGGCAACAGAGTGCCCCTCCTTCTCTTACTCTTAAGACATTTATGACAGGCTTCTTGACAAATGACTCAGGATGAAATGTCTTATTCAGAAAGATATGCAGGACGGCTGAGAATGTTTTTGTTTTTTTCTATTGTACATAAACAGTACATGATGACAGAAAATACCACACATTTTGGCAGAAAAGCCTCAGTATGAATTTTTTTACAGGATCACACGCACCCGAGGATAACAGAAAAATGTACGTTTGGACTGCACTACGCATTGCAGAAGAAAGTCACAGAATACGTGATGCAGACCTTGTGGTGGTATACCCAACGCTCATTTGTAACATACTCTGAGTACCCAAATGCTACAACACATGAGCATTTCAAAATTGTGTGTACGTCAGTCAATCCAACGCACTCTGGTCGGCCGAGGAGCCGCACTAAAAAGGGAATAAAGATCACAGACCCCCCGGTGTGCAGTCTGCTGTAATGTCCCAATCAGTTCTTTGCAATCAATGACCACCTGCAGTGCCTTAGAAATTAGCAGACACTTGATGTCCTCCCTGGTGATGCTCTACACGACATGAGCAGCAGCCGACTGTACATCTTGCATGTTATAGAGGCTTTTTTTTGCTTTTATCTGGGTCTTCAGACAGTGATACAAGTAATCATTTGGATTGTCAAGACCATTCCACAGTTTGGCCCCAAAAAAGGGGGGGATAACTTTATATAAAAGGGGAATTTGGATCCCACATAATGAAGCCAATATGCACATGAACACCCCCAAACACCATAATAAAATTCCAATGTCAAAACTAGGTTTCAAATCTGCAGCCAACAGGTTTGTCATATCAACTCAAAAGGTGACGAGTTAAATCAGTGTTGTGCTCACAGCAAAAGAACTATTATTGCAAGGTATATCAGTAGCTAAGTAATAAATCAGTAAGGCCAAGATCCTCAAATAAAGACCATCACTATTGACAACCTCTTCATCATATAAGACACATCTGAATCGTCCATGTTTCTGGCAGGCTCAGGTTCTATGCCCTCAAAACCTGTCTCCGGTACGATGTTGCCTGTGTGGGCTCTCCATGACTGCAGCGTCAGCCCTCTCCTCTCCTCTCATAAGGAGGAGCAGGTGGGCAGGATGAAGTTGTCGCTTTTTTTATAAATCCAATAATGAGGATGTGCGGTGACAGCTAAGCAGAGTCCCTGTGACTAGACACAGGAGTGCAGCCACAGGACCGTCTCCATATTAGACCTGGGCTGCTAATATATCATGTGTGCTTTTAGGCAAACTAGAGCAGTGGATGGTTTGATGGATGATCTTTCTGTCCACTGCTCCAGAGTGAAATCAGCATGGGGATTTAATATAGATACAGTCCTTAAGGAAATAGTTTGTACGCTGTTCTGACTCTTCTAATATAAAATCTAATCTAATGCCACCAACAGGTAAAGGTGGGTATGAGAGGTTATGAAACAAATGACCAAATTCTTGTCTCAGCTGTTTAATATTAAAGATATAATATGTAACATTTCTGCATAAAATGTCTAATAACGCCTGGACCTTTTGGGCTGTCTGTCAAATTCATACTCAAAACAAATAGAGGGCAGTGTATCCACAGAGTAACCGCTAACTGCTGTTAACACAATTAGCTGTGCAACTAACAATCTGGACTGGGAGCTCAAGTTTTGGTGTTTACGCTGCTAGCATAGGAGCTTTGGACTGGGACAGGCTGAGGCTATCTGTATTTTTTCACATTCTGTCAATAATTTTCGCTTACATGCAATACGCCAGACTATGTTGATCATACATTTTTTTGCTATAACCATGATCCTCGCAGTACCTTTAACCCTACCAGACTTTACATGTGCAGGTATTGCAGAAAGCAAATGTGAAAGTCAGAGGAGGAAATTGGCATTAAGCATCTCCTGGAATTTTGTAGATTACTTACTGTACATTCTCAGGCCAAATTTAACTTCCTGCCGCACTCATTCTTAAGGTCTATGAATAGCAAAGTCTCCATTTTTTATTCATCCTGCATGTTTTTTTCCTCTGGTGTGTAGCCAGAATTAGAGCATTGTGGGGATGAGGCAGAGACTCCAATGGTTTTTGGACTGCACAGACACACCAGCAAGGCTATAAACGTTTAGCCTTATTTTAAATCCTAAAAACTAATTGGAAAACACAGATGGAGGCCAACAAAGTGCAAAGAGGAGGCAGTTGATATTCTTTAACTTTCCTCTGCACTCAGTTGTAATCATGGACCGGTGGGAGCTTTCTGGAGCATGGTTGTTTTGTGCAATTATATATATGGAACCTAGTGAAGTTTTACTTCAAGCAAAACACCTCAGGCTATCTGTCAATACTGCTTATTACTGCAGCTAATGATTTTAAAGGTAGAACATTTTGCAGTGTTATTCTTATTGTACTGTTGATCCCATACTACAGTCTTCTGTAAATCTGGAATTCGATTTGCTTCTTTGGTACAGTAATATTTGATCAACATGTCTGCCAGAACAACTGATTATTTTTCCACCATTACATGTTTAAGAATTCACCCCATATATAAAACGATTGAGCGCTATGTCACAACACTGGTGGTTACATCCTGGGCTGATGTTTTCCCATACAGGCCCAGTTTGTCCGCTGTGTGACCCTGCCTCTTGACCTTTCCTCTCCTTCGGGCTCCCTGGTGGTTTGTGCAGGCCTGTCCTTCTACTTAAGTTATGCACACAAGGCCTGGGGATGGCAGCTGCGGTGTCACTGGGAAACTTCACAGCTTCGCCAGAAGGCACTCCAGTGGTCAGTTCTGGCTTGTTGGTGCCCCTTGGGTGTTTAGATACTCTCACTGATGCTGCCTTATCTTATCTTTGCACATGATGGAGAGGTAGCTTCAGGTATAGCTGCTATGGAGTGACGCAACCCAGTGACCAGAATAAATGCTTTCAATGCATGTTTTTGTAAACTACGACAATGTTAAAAGGCTTAATTTCTTTATGTTGCAGCTTTACATGGTCTGGTTAGGTTTTGAAGCTAAAAACACTTGGTTAGGATTGGAATAATGTCATGTTTTGGCTTAAAATACGAGTTTTTGTTGCCACAAACACGGCTGGAGATGTCCCGGGTGCTAAGAGTGTATCAACAAAGGATGCAACACGCACAAAGGCAGGAACAACAACAAAGAACAAAAAAAGAGCTCTAATGATAAGCTGATGTCCAAAATCCAAGCAACAAAGGGCAGGAGAAGGAAAGTGCAAAGAAAAAACTGAGGACGAACCAGAAGACATGGAGAACCAAGGCAGGACACAGAGGACACTGGCACAGGGACACAGACAAAACTGCAAAGTGTAAGGGGGAAAACACAGACTTTCATACACAGGAATGACTAACTAATGGAACACAGGTGAGCAGGGAAAAGGGCATGAAAATAGACAAAGGCAGTAAGGGGAAGTAAAAAAATGACACATGAAGACATCAACTAGAAAATATAAGCAAACCAAAAATCCAAACCATGGCACGAGGTCTTGTTAACCTGGTCTGGTTACCACAAACTTGTCTCGAGGTCTCCTAAAAAATATCCACACAGATGTCACACTTACAAAAGTTGAAACACAGTCAGTAACTGTGGTCACTGGCTTGACAGCCTCCTTGTTGGCAGCCACCACCTCCTTGCAATATGGAAGTCAGGCCATAAACACGTCATGTGAATGTGATATGCCACATTTTGAGAAATATGACACATACAAATGTGAACATAAACACTGACTGCCCAATTTTATCCTGACTGCGTTTTGCTAATTATGAAGACCACAACTATGGTGCATTATCAGGGCATTTAAAATGCTTTATAACACTACACTTTCTGACGCACCCTATCAACAGTCAGTACACTTTATTAATGTGTGTGTGTGTGTTACAGGATGTTACGTAGTAGTCATAATGCATCATAATAACCTCTATTATATTGACTATAAGTCTCATATAGTGATACATTGCTTCAGAAATAACTCACTACAAGTTTTTTTTTGTTTCACTATATTGTTCCCACAAGGGCTTCATAAGACTGTAAGATACCATCACACACACAGATACAACAATCTAAGACCTGTCAGTGGAATCAAGTCAGACAAAGAAAATCAAACGTGGCAGACCTCTTCAGCCTGTCAGAGAGAATTCGTGACTGGATCTAAAGTGACGCTCTCTCTCGTGGAGACCCTGAACGCAGCAGTAAATATGTGACGTGTGGGTGGAGCTGTGGGTTCAGACCTGCTGTACCAGCTCTGACTCTGTGATCACTTACAAAGGATGCCACCAGTGGAAGACCATCACATGGAGCGAATGCGTGGAGACGGAGCTGAATGTTTTGGATTTTTTGTTGTGCTTTGCTTACTTTAAAAAAAGATAATAAACAAAATCTAAATGACACTTTTACTTCCTCCACAATCAAAACCTCAGTTGTTTTTTGAGGGAGAGTATTTTCTTTCTTTCTTGTTTTTAGCACCAACAGGCTCCTAATCATGCATCCGTGTGTGTGTAGTTACATGGACTTTGCCTTTTTTTATCTCGTTTTTCAAACGGCCCATAACTCGCCCGACCAGAGTCAGACTGTGACTGCGAAGACGCGCGCTTGACTGTGAGACTGGCCACAATGCTCCCCTTGGTGAACTTGCTCTAAAGTTCTCTTTATGGCGTATCAAAATGACAGACTCTAACTTGAGCAACAGGAGCGGCCATGGGATCTACTTTGCTGAAGCTTTCAATGGATCAGTTCTGGACGAGGTGTTTCCAAACGACAGCACCACGGCATGCACGAACTTCACCATGGACTCACAGGTTGTCGGGGTCGGGATCATTCTCTCCGTTTTTATCTTGGTGGCGATTGTTGGGAACATTCTGGTCATCCTGTCCGTGGTGTGCAACAGACATTTGCAGACCGTCACAAACTTCTTCATCGTCAACCTGGCCATGGCGGACCTGCTGCTGAGCATTATCGTGCTGCCCTTCTCCGCCTCTCTGGAGGTTCTGGGATGCTGGGTGTTTGGCAGGGTGTTCTGTAACATCTGGGCTGCGGTGGATGTGCTCTGCTGCACCGCATCCATCCTCAGCCTCTGCATCATCTCCATCGACCGGTACATAGGTGTTAAGCACTGCCTGAAATACCCGAGCATCATGACAGAGAGGAAGGCGGTGGCTATTCTGGTCCTGGTTTGGGTTTTGTCCACGGTGATCTCTGTCGGGCCGCTGCTGGGATGGAAAGAACCGCCGCCCGTGGATGACAGCATCTGCAGCATCACACAGGAGCCGGGCTACGCGCTCTTCTCCTCTCTCTTCTCTTTCTACCTCCCGCTCATGGTCATCCTCATCATGTATTTTCGGGTCTACGTGGTGGCCCGCAGGACTACCAGGAGTCTGGAAGCGGGCGTCAAACGAGAGAGGGACAAGTCGATGGAAGTGGTGCTCCGGATCCACTGTCGCAGCGTGCTGGAGGACGCGCGCCCGGCCAGCTCCAAGAGCAGCAAGAACCACCCGTTCCGAAGTTCGCTGTCGGTGCGGCTGATGAAGTTCTCCCGCGAGAAAAAGGCTGCGAAAACCCTCGCCATCGTTGTGGGGATGTTCATCTTGTGCTGGCTGCCTTTTTTCTTCTTTCTGCCCATTGGTATGTCTTCTAACTTTATATTTCTGCTCCATTAAATGTGCCAGGAGCGCACAAAGAGGCGCACAGGTTGCATTGTCATTTTTTCTTTTCTTTTCTTTTTTTTAACTAATCGAATGCCTTCAAGTGACCTGATCGATGTTGTGATTGAGCACCTTGTGGGAAGACGTTCGTTTGCAGGGATACGAGTTATTTTCCAGATAATTACTTTATTGTTAAATGTGAGGGGCTAATTAATGCATTTGCGTCACTTGGAGTGATTCAACTTTCTCAGTTTGCTGCTCCCCCTCGGATAGATTTCTCTGAACGGCGCAACATAATAAAAAAAAAACATGGAATACACGCAAAATCCTGGTTTCCATTTGCAGGAGTTGATCAAATTGGCATTCTAATGTTCTAAAAACACAATGTTTTTGGTCAGACAAGGTCAAATTTGCAACGTGATCATTAACGTGGCTCGTTTTCGTGCCTGGAATTCCTGGCGCCTATGTTTTCATATGGCTAATTTTTAAAAGAGCAGTCATAATAGACTGACATTCTTCACTTATGAGCTCTTTATAGCAAAAAAAAAAAAAAAATGCTCCCAACATCTTGCAACAGCTCACATGTGCTCATTCCAATCCAGCTCAGTACCCATTCAGGATTCAAGATTCAAGATTACTGTATTGGACTCAGGGGAAATATGTCTTGGGCATAGGCTGCCACAGGCATGCAAAAAAATGTTAGACACAAAGTGTATTGCACAGAGAAGCACACACGTATGGTAGTCTGAGTCTCACATAGTTATATAAAACACAATACAAGTAAACGGTGTCATGGGTTTTGTTTCTCGGTTTGAAGGAAAAGGTCAACGCGAAGTAACAACATTAAATTCTATCTGGAGGTCCTGAGAATACCAAATTATTGGAACTGAAGAAGTAAAATGTAATGCAGAGGGCACCACAGTACTGGAAGGATGAGATGCAGATGTTAGGAAGAGGAAATATCCAATAATCATGAGATGGTTTAAGTCACAATAGAATGGCATTCTTCACTAATGAGAACTCTGAAAATGCTCCCGACATCTTGCAACCATGACATATGCTAGTTCCAGGTCTGGTGGAATACCTGTTCAACTGCAAGATTCAAGATGACTGTTAATTTGTCCCCAGGGAAATTTATATTTGGTGTAAAAGATCACTGCGAAACAAGATGAAATTCTACCCGAAAGTCCCGAAAATACAAAAGTATTTGGCACTGAAGAATAAAAAAAAAAATGTCATAATAAGAACAACTTTAAAATGGACCCTAGCAATGAAAGGATGTCGGAGCTAGGATGAGGAAATATCCAGCAATAACGAGAGGGTTTAAAAAGGCCCTTCGGTGGGGATGACAAATGCAAGTCATGATGGACGTGTTTGTGAGAGTAACTCAAACTAAAGAATGCAAGATGCATATAAAGCTGCATTCACACAAAGTAATAGTTTTCACAACAAACACACACACACACACACACACACACACACATACATACACACAAACTGATGGTGGCCCTCATGAATTTTCATTTTGCATATATTTCACATAATTGATTGTAAAAGCCATTATGGCCAGTCAGTTATCAGGTATAGCACTCACAGCACTCTCATTGTTGCTGCCCCTCCAAATGTACTGAATCAAATTATTAGAGCAATGCCCGCTGGGAAAGAGAGTGAGGTGGGGAGAAATGAAATGGGTGCTGCTTCTAATCACTTTATTCACTCAGTGGGGAAAGGGCAGGTTTATGTGTATCCAGAAGTATAAGATAGATATACTCTCATCTCTTCTTGGGAAACAAGCAAAGACAAGAATGAGTTTTAAACAAAGGCATTTTTATTGTTATTAAAAAATTAATGTACCGTCACACACTGGGACTTTACATACATTATACAATCAGAAAAAACACTTACTGGTATATTGATATCTGAAGGCTCTCAAGAGGCAAGTCTGAAACGTTTGTTTTAAATTGATATGGTGACAAACAATCTCTAATCGTATCACTATCATTTACATGCCGCCTGCTCATAGAAAACATCATCCGGGATCTGAAGTCTGAAACAGTCCTGGTTCTCAGTGTGGCACAGATCTGTATTCAGAAGAGAATACAAAAGAGAGCTCTGCCGAAAGGAATAATTATTTTTGAAAAATAGGTCTGACGACATCTTGAATTTTAAATTTATGATTCCTGCCTCGATGGTAGAGGGCTCTAATTTGCATTATAAAAAAAGTCAGACCGTCGAGAACGCCTTCATCATCTAAGATAGTGTCTGCGTCCTAATGTCTGTTATATGATTGCTGAGGCCACAAAAATAAAAGACTCTCAGGATTCTTAAGCTCCTTGCCGGCAACAATCAGCCCTGCAGAATCCATTCAGACGTGCTGTGCTGCAATTTGATCCAGAACTGTGGCCGCCCTGGAGGAAGTAGTTTAAAACATAAAGTCCCCCACAGGGATCAATGAGGTGTTAGACTGTTGTTTTATGGATTCATCCCTTTAGAGAGGCTGCTGTTTGTTTGTGTGGATCTGTCATTGCTTACGCATACTCAGTCAGTCAGACAGATTGATGTTGGGACATTGTAGATGCACATTAATAATGACTAACCTTTTGCCGAGAGGCAGACGTGTACTTCCAGCACCTCTTTTGCCAATCAGGCCTTTTTTCTCTGTGATGATGCGAATCCAGACATGGTAGTGTGAGTCATCTCCAACTCCAGTGAGAGTGCTGCATTCAGAATAACTTTGAATGGCTCATTCTCTCCCAGTGTAATGCATAAAAACAGCAAGCACAGCCGCATCACACAAGGACTAAAGAGTTAGCTATTAATATGAATTGATTGGTGACGTTTTAATTGGCTGGTTTTGAAGTATTGCACTTGGTTTAGAAATGACATCATTTTGCAGGAAGGTATGATTAGAGAATTAGAGCCCATAACAAACTGTACTATGATTAATATATTTATGAATTCTAATATAATTGCAGTTATGCTTTAATGGATGGAAATTACCTTGAGTTTTATACAGTCTTCAAACGACAGCACCCTAACATTTGTATTGTACTCGACACTTTCTCTCTTTAATGCAGCAATTCTGTCTTATCATAAAGAAGTAAATGTCGATTGCACAATGTAACAGCTGTAGAAAAATGACACCAATGGCATTTAGATTGGTAACCTTGCTTTCATTATGCAATTTTTTTCCTCCATTATGCAAAAACAAAATCTCCTGGGAAAATTAAACCTGACTGGCGTTCAAGTCAGGGTGGTAGACTGACGCCATTTCTATAGAAAGGCAAAATCCCACCTTTTCCGGTGTGTCCCATGGTACAATATAGATAGATAGATAGATAGATAGATAGATAGATAGATAGATAGACAGATAGATAGATAGATAGATAGATAGATAGATAGATAGATGGATTAAATAGCAATAGAAAAAAGTAATATACAAAATGTACAAAATAAATATTTCGGAAAAGATATTGCGGTAGTCAGTGGTGAGAAACAAAAGATTTTTTATCAAGTTTGAAGTGTGCCATGAATTACACATGTCAATACATTGTCAATTTAAAAAGATAATTTAACCAATTAAATAATTAAGCCAGCACCAATATGGCCGTCCCCTCAGCACAGAAAAAGACAAAAGTTGGCTATATAGACAGTGGCAGTTATGTGAAAGGATAGTCGGTCACTTCTAAGAGCTAGCTAATACACAGACTGGCTCAACAAGGGTTCGTTTATGGGTCTTGGTGAGCTTTAAAATGACACAACATCACCTTTCATCGCTGCACCTCACAGTCTAATACCTGTCTTGTTGTCAATAAACCCCATGAAAATAAACCAATAATGACACGACTGCATAGCCAAAGTCTGTTATGTTTTTCAAAGGAAAAAAGGGGACTGGACCACACTGATAAATGAATGGTCTTAAATTGTTTCAACACTACTGTGTCTTTGTTTGAACAATTGAAGGCTGTAAATGTATGAGTGTGCCCCAGTTCTCTTTTTTTCTTCGATAATTTGCCATCCTCAACTTGAGAAACACGTGAGTCAGCAACATTTTGCTTCAAGATGCATGGGAAGCCTTGTTCCTGATGTCCCTTATTTCTCTGTGACCTCCACCGTTGTCCAGAAACTGTTAAAATCACATTAGCAAGCCACACCATTGTATTTTCTGACATGTTTCTTCTTCATGATGAATATGGGCTCTGTAGTTTTTATGTTGGTCTCACATACACTGTTCTGCTGATGTAAACACTAATACAGCAAATGAATCCCAAAAAATACACTGTGTTTGCTCCTGTTAGACTTGTGCTATGACAGAACCTGGCTGCTGCACGATGTTATTTCCTTAAACGTTCTGTTTGGAAGACAACTTAATTTTTGATTCTCATTCCAAACGTGTCAATAATGATGCTCTGGTTTTGGACACTTGGAATGGCGGCTGGCCCGTTCTACAACCCCAAAGTGTCAGTTTTTGATAAGATGAGAAGATAAGATGATTTAGAAAAAAAAGGGAAATTAGAAAATGGTGATGGTAATATGAGTAGCATTACAGCTATAGCAATCACAATATTTGATATGGTCAATATGCATTACTATACATGCATATCATTGGTTATGTAGCTATATCTTGATCCTAATTGGCTTTATGTTAAAGGTGAGTTTTAAAAAGCCCTGCATGAAATGTTGACCTTCACATGGAAAATTAAATGTCAAGAGATTATTCTCCTAGCACCTTAACTAAAGAACTGATCAGGAATCTGTCTGCTCACACAAAAGAGCCATAAAAAAAAACAGTCTGAGACATTGGACAGGTCCCCAGACTCTTTGACAGGCTTCAACGTGTATTCACTGCATTGATCTCTTACTTGGCTTTATGATTTGTACTCGGATACAAGCCAATGTGAACTTTAAAAAAAAGATCCCATCCTCAGAAATTATTTGGCAATCGTCATGCAGACGTTTGACTTAAGAGACACCGTTGTCTCAAAGGCAATGAAACAAAAAACCCTAAAGAAAATACCTGTTGTCATGGCGTTGTGCAAGTGTGCGTCAGAGTGGTGAATCATTGCTGTCTGCCTGTAAGGTGAGGTCATTTCAGTGACAAGAATCAATAGAGTAATCGCCTCCTTTAACCACTTTATTAATCTTAATATCTGACCGTATCGTGTTTGAACTGATTTGTAGTCGAGTCTATTATTGGAACTGAAGGTAAAGTAAGAATCAAAATGAGACGTAAGAGTGTTATTATTCAGTTTATGTCTCAGAGTAAATTGCACCTGCTTGCCTTTATTTTTTAGCAGTTGCTCGGATTGACTTTGTGTAGCTGATGTCTAAACAGCATGAAACCATTACTGTACATCACATAGACGCCTTTACATATACTTCCACATTGTGCTAACAAAATTGAAGTGAACATGGACTTCTAGGCCCAGGTGGTGCAGACTAGACATTAGCACTGTAATATGTTGCTTCTTTGTCCAGGGTCAACATCTTTAAATCCAAGCCTGACCCAGACAGGAAAAGCAAAGGCAAAATCTCATAAGAAAGCAGCACATCTTAACTTAGTTGTTGTTTACCATTCGTTGTGGTTTTCGTCTTTATATCTTTCTCATCCAAACATTGGAAACCCCTAAAGACAAGTTGTATATTCTACCTCTATCTTAAAAACAAATCCCATTCATGTTATTAGAATGTATCTGAATCAAAATGAATCAACATTTTTAATATGAAAATGTCGAATAACAACAGATTCCACTCATGCAAAAGCGTCATCAAAATAATTTGTGCATTGAGGCTTGTGGCTGAGGCATGCTGTGTCAGTATCTGTTCCATTAATAAAAGTCGACAAAATGTCAAAAACCTACCCTGGTCCTGAAAGTAAACACCACCAAAGACCTACTGCTGCACCATAAATCATTACAAAAAAATAATGCTGAGACCACCACCCTGTCAGAGGGGTGAAAAATTGACACATACATACATACATTTAATATATTGTTTTTGATGAATGCATCAAACAACAAAAGTGCAGATTCAGGATCATCTAGGCATTGTTTTTTTATATTGTTCCAACAATCACATAAACCATTCCATAAAAAGGGGACTGATTGATATAAAACATTCAAAACAAGCTATTTGTCAAATCTGTGATTTTACTTAAATTAACATCATGTTCTCACTACCAACATGTGAAATACAGCAGCTTGGTCAGTGGCCCTGAGCTTCAATCACAATGTCCACTCTCACAGACTAACAGACTTTGACGTGTGTTCCTGGTAAATCTGCAACGGTTTAGGGCTGATCCATTTCCAAAAGTGCATGAAAGCTCTCTCGCAGGCATTTTGAGCTCTTTATGGCCACTTTACACAAGTCTGCACAGACTTCGCCTTAGCGAGTTACGAGCAGGTCATAGAGTTAAAAACAAGTTAACTTTTTAAGCCTGAAAATGCTACAAAAAAATCATTAAACAAAAGGTAATGTCACTCTTGAATATCTCTTATTGATTTAATTATTTCAAATGCAACATCTTTTATTTACCAACAAAAAAATGTCGAAATCACTACCACAGAATGGACATTTCCTCCTAGAACTGATCCCTAAGTTTATTCATAACATACATATACAACATATAACAACATATAACAGCAACACATAACGACACATATTAGAAAAAAATTACATGACATTGGGATCTCGTCTATGATGCTCTGCTTCCCTCTGTCGTGTAAATCTTGCTGAGAAATGCTTCACATAATATTTGTTTCGGACTGGTGTGAGTTGACCCCAGTTTGGTTTAAATTAGGCAACAAGACTACTTGGTTAGGTTAAGGAAAATATAATTTTTAAGGTCAAATTTGTGTTAAGTCGTTGACTTTTAGTTACACAAAGGACTTAAACTGAAGTCATTTGGTTGAAAGACCTGTGTTTGACCCATCAAAATACCCTGACCCCCTCCAGAAACAGACTTATGCTACTTTGCAAAAAAAAAGGGACGCATCCAGAAGGGGAACCTACGGTGTGATAGTTTGAATGCGTTGACCGAGTTGCCGTTTTGGGAAAGAAGATAAAGCTGCAAATAATAAAAACGTACAAAAAAATGTAAAATCATGGCCTGATTTTTTAGCATTTAGCAAAAGTCAAAAGTATATGTTGTTTTAGTTACCTTAATCTTGCTTCAGCAGTTCTTGATTTTGAAGTAGTTCTGGATTGAACAGTAACTGCAACATACTGTACTTGTAATATGCATATATTGTACATTGACTCAAATCTTCCTCCTTCTTCTTTTAGGTTCTTTCTTCCCAGCTCTGAAGCCATCCGAAACTGTCTTCAAGGTGATCTTCTGGCTGGGCTACTTCAACAGCTGCATCAACCCCATGATCTACCCCTGCTCCAGCAAAGAGTTCCAGCGCGCCTTCACTCGGCTCCTCAGGTGCCAGTGTCACCAGAGACAGAGGGTCCTGCGCCGCTTTTATGACCAGAGGTGGCGGACAGCTGTCAAGGGAATGGCAAGGGATCAGAGGGGAGACTATAAGCCTGGCTATGCTATGCACGAATCCTGTGGCAGGTCTTTGTTACACAAGGGAAAAGGGCGCTCGCTAGGTTTCAAGAGATGGAGTCTGTTTCCACCACTGCAGAAGTCTTCTTTCCAGCTGAAAGAGAAAGTAAACAATTTGTCAAACAAAATCAAGGGAGGGACGGGAAAAAGTACGACACCTGCAGTGGGCCGGATTGAAATAGTGGACACGGTCTCTATGGGGATTTACAACTGTGAACAGAGCAGCTATCAGTTCTATGATCTGGCAGACTGCTATGGCCTGAAAGAGACTGACATTTAGACGCCACTAGAGAATCTTTTATTTATTTTCAAAGGGTCGTATTTGACCAACATGCAAGAAAGTCTGTATCTGAAAATCAAAAGCCTGATTAAAGCTGTGGACTGAGAACAATGGCTTGATCCCAGCAAAAACAGGACTAAGACTTTGTATCAACCCCATCATCCCCATCTTGTTTATTTAAGATGAAACTGCTTGTGAAGCTGCCACATTTTTGGAAAAGGACACAAACGTAGCCAACTCCTCGGACTCACTGCTGTTATTTGGAAAGCACTGTGCATCGACATTTCACAGCCCTCAGTTGACAGGTGTACTTCTGGCAAGACGTTTAACATAAGCCTCTATTTACAATTCCACTTTTTTCTTGACATTTTTATATCACACAGTCGCCTTTTTCTTCTTCTTCTTCTTTTTTTTTTTACTATTTGCCAGCTGACACTGTGCGATGATGACGACTCCCAACGAATGGTGACTGCTTTGATATTCAGTGGACTTTAAATAGAAAACATACAAGGGAAACGGACTGAACCAAACATTTTGAAGCTCTAACAGAGCCAAGTTAGTCATAAGTGCAATTTTTATTGTTGCCAGAATGTATGAATTAATCAAATGAAATGTTTTTTGATGAATTCTGATGCTTTTTCTGTTCTGACAAGGCATTGTAAAGACAAGAGGCCAGCAAAGAATAAAGATGTTGCACAGTCAGTATTTATTCCAACTGTTGAATTTATGAATTAACATGGCATTGATATGTAAACATAACACTGATATGTAAACGTGTTTGATTGAAAACCTGTCAGTCTACTTGGCCAAGTGAGTGCTGATGTGAAATGAACGTGCTTTGTTTTTTTTGTATTTTTTGATGTTATGTTTGTTTATGAAAGATGAAAAGCTAAATAAAAAGGAAGGACAACTATTTGAGCCAAAGGACACTTGTGCCATAAATGTATTCTTCATTTTAAAAAAGTCTGCCACATTCATCAGATGCTGCTACAGTTTCAATCTTTTAACTGATCGGCTGTTAGGCTTCCTCCTCTGTACAGTGCAATGAGCAACTTGAGATGCGTGAATGGAGTCGGAGTTACTCGGTAAAACACATTAAGCTGTGTTCACAGGTCTTGGGGGACAAATCTACTGCAAAACCCGAGGCCTACATTTCTCACAGTGCAACTCAGTCACATCACTGGAGACAATGTATCAGGTTAAATGCAGCTTCCTCTGGAGCCACAAAAAGATTTTATACTACCTCTTCACGTAAGCAGTAGTACCCGAGATCTGTAAACACACTTTAATGTGTAGAATTGGTGGGTATACCCTTTAAAAAAAAGCTAATAAAAAGCTAAAGTGTCCTCAGTCTTTAGCAGATTAACTTTTGCTCTCGCAACACAGACTGTTTACCTGCATGCAACCAGAACCTGCTCAAACATGATTGGTTAACACTAGAGACTTCCAAGCAGAAGCCTAGAGATTCTTTATTATTATGCAGATATCTCTGATCCTGCTCCTTTTTTAACCTTTATTTCAAATGTGTGCTTTTGGAAAGCAAAAATTATGTCTTTGTAGGAGAAAGTACCAATTAAACTGATGGAAATATAGCAATATCTGAACATGTCAAGCAAGGTGAACACAGTAGTGAGAATCTGCTGACTGAAAGAGGAAAAGGAAGATTTGGGGGATTCAAAGAGAGTGACAGACACAGACACTCAGAGTCTGCAGCTTCGGGCGGTGTGGAGAAAAGAAGAGACAGATGGGCTCTATCAACACAAGAATATCTCAATTGCTTCCTTCATTCCACCATGAGTTTACTCATGTCCTGACCAAGGAGAATGTCAATGGCTGAATTGCACTTTCCTCATTGTAATCATGACCAAAACTGTTACATGTCAAAGGAAATTTCAATGTCAAGAAAGAAAGAGATGGAAATAAACCGAAAACACACTGAATCAGTAAAATGCAGAAACTTCTAACATTCGGGGTCATGAAAGAAATTAATTTCCCGATCTACTCTCAAATCCAGACTGAATGGTTGAAAAATATACAAAACAAAATACAAAACCAATGTGCTAAAAACAGAAAATAAAAGCTTGCTGTCATGGTTTAAATGCCCTTTGAAGTGTTTTTCCATTTATTCTCACTCCCCCCTCTGTCCCGAACAACAAATCAGACTTGAAACAACACTATAACTCCATCAAAGCTTCATCCTAACTAATGATAAAAGTCACTGGAATGTATTGATGGCGCTTCACACTTAGGGTTCAAGAGGGAGCCACTTCCCTGTGCAAGTTTAATAAAGAAAGGCTTTGAGTCTGTCTGAGAGCTAATAAATGCACTGCAGATAAGACATCAGAGTTCATAATTTGCACAAAGCTGGTACTTGACCGTGTTGAGTAAGACTAATTTGCTTTGCTTTCTGGGCACTGAGTAGTCCTGTGCCTTGCAGGATTAGGTTACAAGTTACAGGAAGAGTGAGGCAATAGCAGAAAATAATATATACCTTCAGTGAGCTCTTTTCCAAAAACTCTTACCACTTGCACTTCTCACTTTACAGCAATGTTGAACCACAAATTGAGTCATGTTTTCTTCTTTTTGTCAGTTGTCAGCAAACGTAATTGTGTGTTACCATGGAAACACAGCCCATAGGGGCTGTCTGAGATAGCCTTGGGTTACGCCGGCAGCCTTTTTAGCCTTTGAGCTAAGCCCTTTTTAGCATTTTAGCCCAAATTAGTCTGCCTTTATGCTGCCGTTATGTGCAACTCAAGTAGTACAGTCTGGGAAGCAAAGCTACGACTGGCCTGAGGTCCCAAACAAATCCACGGTGCCGACTCATGAAAAATAAAGAAAAACTAGAACAACACTGTGAATAAGATTTTGAGAACAGATTAAGGTTATTGGCAATGTGGAAAGAGTGGCCCGAGGAGAAACAGGGGGAGAGAGAGAGACCCTAGCTCCATCAAGACAAATAAACCTCAATTACTTCCTGCTATTAGCCCCATTCCACCATGAACATGTATTCTAGCACTCTGGCAAAACTAGATACTGAAACAATATTCATGTTGAAGTGCAGGTTTGTGTGTAAGATTACAAAGCTAAATAACCTGAAAAAAACCCATCCCCCAGTTCAAGTGTCAACACAGAAACAGCAAATGTGCTAAATCTAAAATTGTGTAGTTTGCGGGTGACTCAAAAGGACCAGGACCTAAACTGTCTTCACACAAAAATCCACACATCCATCTTCATATAGCTCTGACCAGACCTGGACTGGTCTCCACAGTGTATTCCATCTTGCATATGGTGTCCTGTAAACCCCTGCCTAGTGACAGGCTTGTGGAAGGTGGATTGGAAACTAATCTAGCAGAACATATCTTCCAGGAAAAGTGATTCATTTTCATTTCATACACAAAGCAGTCCTCACTCCCTGCACTTTTCTTTACCATCACCAAACTGCACCCTGTCTACTCAACATGCAAGGGGGACACGTTTTCCCATAGGGGACGGGGATTGCCCAACGATTATGGACTTCTGGAAGAGGTTTTCAGAGATGCTATCAAGCAATTTGTCCTAAAGAATTCCTTACTTGCCAGAAGTCCTTTTTACTTAATGACTTCTCTGACTTTGAAACTCTTTGTTAAGATGAGATGTCTCTGTCTAGCTGGCCTTAGCTCCCAAGCTACTAGTAGCTTGTAGGTGGAGAGTGTAGACGGCTCCTCATTCTGTTAATACACAAAAATGATTTATGCTTCATGAATACTGGGCTGCCAACATAGGTCAGGCAAATGCAGAAGACATTAGAAACAATTACTAATAATAAAACCCCGTATTTAACTGTTTTGTGTTTGTAGGGTCAAGGGTGGGAATGAGCCAAAGGGAGGAGTATGGGAAGGTTGGGGGGAACAAATGCTCTTAATTCTTCTATTTCATTAGTTTTTGTCAATTTTATGCTTATTACGCACAGACACATGTGGTCATATGTATCTGCTTTGTTATCTTTCAACATATAACTCTATCCATATGTAATTATATAATAATTACATATATGTTTAAATATCAATAAAACTTTTTTATATATATGGAAACACTGAAATAGCTATTTTTATTTCTGTATAATATTCATATTATTATTATATTTTTCATTATATTTCCACATCATCAGTTGTAAGCATACTTTATTAAATATGTCATTGCCACAAAACCATTATCTATCGTTCAAGTATTCCCAAAGAAGATTATTCATAAATGCTGAGTTTGTGTAAGGCGTAATATCAATTTATTAAATGTTTTTGTGTCATCTTGCTGGAAACACTGAGTATCATCATGTTGCAACATAATCCATATCTGGTGCTGGGCTGTGTAAGAATGTTTTTAGCACATTTGCAATAAAGAAGTGAAAGAAATTAGACACGTTTATTTTTTTATTTGTTTTTTTATGATTGCTACTCATGTGATATGCATTTAACTCTCATAGTGTTACTGTTTTTATCAATAATGTAAAAAAAAAGAAAATGTTCATTTTATGTTATTCTTAACAATGAATGTAAAATGTGTAGCGATTAAATAAAAAGCATCCTCAGAGCACCACTACCCACACCTGCCCTCAATCATGCACCACCTGCCACTTTGTCACAACAGTTTGAGGTCTGGCATTACCTTCCGCTATTTTTAGTGAAGCTAATAAGGGTGCTGCAACTTCTGAAATCCGTCTGTCATCAATTTTTTTCATAAGAACAAAAAACAAAACAAAACCCTTATTTTATATTCCTTTCTATAAGACCTCCTCTGGTCTACAAGAGTAATCCTGCCTTACGATTATACACCCACCTCTCAGTTCTGCCATCTTCCCTGACCCATTTGAAGCTTCATTCATTATTTACTGAAAAAAACAATTTGTCAAGGAAAGCTCTTTTCAAAATAATGCACAACACTTTTGATTGTGGCTATAATTCATCTGGGGATCATTTGAAGGATTTGACTTCAACATATCCATGTGCTTTAGGCATAAACAAAATATAGGCAATACACCATCTTGCCTAATTATTCCTGCAGGTCATGACCACTGTCTGGGCGACTTTTCATGTCATGTTTCCGACATTGGGGAACTGCTCTTCCAAGGCCGGAGAAACAGACTAACACAGGGACATAATCCAAAAATAATAGTAAGAGAAGACCATTTTTTCCATCATTTGTTAAAAAAAGAAGAAAAAAGAAAGAGCACATTACACAGAATTACTAAACAATGTTTTCATACATTATGGTTGAATGCATGGTAAGTGAACCAGCTTACTAATATTTCTCGTAGTATAATTATGATTCTTTCTGACTGACTGAAGGCAGCCCTTCCTTTTCACAGATTTTTGCCTACATAAAACATACATATACTAACTTTATTTTATATCTAATCTGCACGTTCATTTGCGTCCTTCCTAGTGTGCGATAGCTCCATCCCAGGGGAGGATCCAGGCAGGCATACTCTGCAGCCCATGAACATGAGGAATGCCCTTCGGAAGGAACGGTTGAAGAAACCGTACAGGAAGGGGTTTAGAGATGAGTTGATATATCCTAGCCACAGAAATATGTCCCAGATGACCACATCTGTGCTGTATTCAATGAACGGGTCCACAATGTTGACTGTAAAGAAGGGCATCCAGAAGATCAGGAAAACTCCCATAATGATACCCAACGTTTTTGCGGCCTTTCCTTCCCTCTTCATTGTGTTGCGGTGTCGTTGTTTCTTGCTTGAGTCTTTGCCTACTCCATTAGCCATCTGACTTTCCATGGCGCTGATCTGCCTGGCCTGCCGTTTGGCAGCTTTGAAGATTTTCCAGTAGGCTATTAGCATGATAGCCATCGGCAAATAAAAGGCTACCAAGGAGGCCATGACAGCATAAACTCGGTTGACCAAGAACACGCACACATCCTGAGGGAGCAGGATGTCCACACCGGCAATATGGAGATCTAGCATTATGGGGCCAAAGGAGATGAGCATGGGAACAGCCCAACATACAACAATTAGAAAGGCCACCCGATTGTGGGACATCTTTAAAGAGTAAAGCAGGGGGTTGCAGACGGCGTAGTAGCGGTCAAAGGCAATGCAGCTGAGATGGAATATTGAGGCAGTGCAGAGCATTACATCTAGGCTGGAGTGAAGCTTACAAAAAAGGAAACCAAAGTACCAGCATCCCTCCACAGTCCGAATCATACTATAAGGCATCACTAACAGGCCAACGAGGCAGTCAGCCACTGCAAGAGACATGACGAAGGAGTTTGTGGGTGACTGCAACTGCTTGAAGTAGGCGATGGACAAGACCACCAGGAAGTTGCCCACCACTGTGCAGATAATGCCAACAGAGAGGAAGGCATATAGGAAAATGCGAGATGTCAGGTTCCTCAGTGTAGTACAGGACTCGAGAGATGTGTTACCATCTCCAAGCAATCCCCAGCTGCTGTTATCCATGGTCTAATCAAACCTGTCAAAACACACAGATATGGTCATAAATAATGAGAGTTTTGGGCTCAAGCGAGACGTCTCAAAGCAGTTTGCCTACGCTCTTCTATGGTACATTAACAGTGAAAAAGTGCACAAACCACCCAGAATTCTGTTTGTTTCTGACCCAATTGCTGCTCCATGGTAACTTCTTATGAGCTGAACTCCAAACTGTAAGCTTTAGTTTGACGTACGAATCGCAGGAGACCATGGACCTGCTTGTTCTCATGTGGTAACCGTATCTAAAATGCCATCTCTTAGCTTGGTGTGAAGAGAAAAAAACAAATGTTCTTTTCATCAACACAAATCTTGATATGATAAGGGAGAATGATACATGGCCACCTGTTGTTTTCTGGAACAAGACAAAATAAATACTCTCGGCATATAACAGATAACAAGTTTCAGGATGAATCTATTTTTTTTTTTTATTCTTTCACAGCAGGGTTTTTTAAAAAGATGAAGCTTGTATCCCCTACAGGCTACTTACTAAAATGGAAATTAAATAGAAAGCAAAATAAATAGTAAGTCATCAAAATAAAGAATCTTTATATTGGAGTGTGGAGGTTGAGTTAAAAAGAAGCTGGTGTGTAGTCCGTCAGTTCTTTTCTCATTTACCAATATATTTAGGAGAGCAGAACTCGGAGTGTAACATTTATCGCAACATTATTTAGAAACTGAATATAAGAATGTACAAATATCAGTAATTCACTAAATGTCACAAAGGATTATTTTATCCTAAGGGAACAATAACATGTTTATGAAACTTTAGCCCTCTGAATTCACTGAATGCACTGCACATTAGAGTATGTCACACAGCAGAGCACATATGACTGTAAGGAACAGAATAACATTAAGTTCTGAGTGCCAGTGGTGTGAACAGGGAGCAGATGTTCCAGCTGACTTGGAGTAGATTTTAATGAACACCGCAGGGACTGGCGGTGATGGCAAAGTGATGCTGAGTGAAAACTGCAGACTTTTGCTCGGCTTGTACACTTGTTGAGCTGAACCGACGCACAACATCACAGCTTGCATGTATCAGTAAAATCAAGTTAAAGTAAGTCATTTTTTTCTTTACCTATAGATCCTATAGTTATCCTCTGTTGTGATTGTCATAAAGGTTGCTGTCATATTAATTCTTCATTCAGTGCGAGTAGGTATCAGTGCTGAGTGCTGAAGTGCCCTCTACCTCTCTAAAGAGGCAAAAATGGGTACGGGTTGTATCAAAGACTTTCTATTTTGTGTAATACCTTTTCTCTGCTATTGTCAACAAAACAAGAACAACAAAACCTTACATTTTCAGTTTACTTACACTGCCAGTAGACAATAATTAATATAATTTTAAAGCAAAACCTTCCTCTTGAGCTTATAAAAGTTTAATAAGTCATTGAATAAAACAAAGCGTGATCATATTTGTCTTATTTGTCTATATGCCTGGTATTAATACAAATACTTTATCACATTCTGTCTGTTTGTTTTGTCATTTTTGCAGTGCAACGACACTTAAATTATTATGATGACGATGTCCTCATTTAAATGTAATATAAAATATCAAGGCAAGATTTTTTTGTTAGTAAGATATCGTAACTACAAATCTGACAAAGCTACAATTAAAGTCTCCCAAATCCGCAAGGATTCTGTTTCTTTCCGTCTGATTCTACGGAGAGCAGCTAATTTTTAAACATGACTCAATTAACTTATTCAGAGATGTTAACATTTCAAACCAGGTCTTTTTAAAGCTTGTGTATCAACTATCACATCGAGCAGTACCAGAAAACTGTAAATGACACTCACCTGTACAGAAGAGCAATGATCATCTGTCTGCCTAATGTCTGTATCATACTGCAGGTCTGTCAACCTTGGTTTTTACACAGAGATGAGGGGGGGTGGGAGGGCTTGGGTGTGGGCTCTGATGAACACATGCAACAACAATCACGGTAACAAAATACAGTCTGCTGCCAGCTTCCCTGCCAACTCAATTTAAGTGACTGTAGATAAGAACAACCAGGACACTGACATTTCTTAATTTTCTGCTCTTACTGTGGTATCCGTAGATTACTTCAAAAGGTTTACATGTGTACAGACCTGTTTAAAAAATCATTGCATCATTGTTGTTTTACAACACTGATAAGCCAGGAAATTATATTTGACACAAAATCAATGTTAGAACATAACACTCCAATTAAGACTATTGATAAATCCATAAACAGGATTGCTCAGGCTGAGTTTACACTCTGTGCATTACAGTGCAACTCGTTTTCTACGGATAATTCATTAAGAACTGGGTGTCACTCACGGCATTGTGTGTTTTTTTTAAGTCACGTCAGTGTGGCTCTGGGGATGGCATTCAGTTCTCAATCACTCGACCATCAGCACTCGACATCGCCCTAAAAAAGCTCTCATCAACCCTTTCATGTGTTTCAGTGTGCAGTAGAGCACATTCAGTCCAGCCAAGCTTGAATACCTTGGGCCTCCGCCAGTGACAGACGTATCTCAAGTGTGGCGGATGTGTTCTAATTAAACATGGGGGGATTTTCAATGAAGGGCACAATAAAAGGCACATTGGCTCAATAACTACTGTTTTGTCGGACCAGTTATTCATATGTATAATGCAAGTGTGCTTTACAGATGGTGTAGACTGGCTGCACATCTGTTCTTTTGTTTCTGAAAGAGGAGTGGAAAGAGGTTGATTCCCAAGCTTTGTTTCATTTACAAGGGAGCAAATGAAGTGACCTGTATAATGTGATTACACATGTTATTATCAACAGTGTAGTACAGACTCGGGCTACTATAAATCTAATATATGTGATCCTTCACATTATCTATCATTCTGGAACTCCTGTGGAGATTACTTGTAATGTGATCAGGAAACAAAAAAAAGGTAACTGTATTTCAGTTAAGGAACAAAACAATGAAATAACAAAATGGTCATGAAACCAAATACAGAGGGTGTAATTTAAGGGAATACACACTCTGTATTCTCATTATTTCTTTCTTTTATCTGCATTTTTTGGTATTGAAGTAATCCAGAAGTAACAGAATGTAATCACTTTCATATTGTGATACTTGGATTATATTACTCACTACATTTTTCAAGAGTTAATAACCGTAATATCTGTATCAGGAATACATTTTTAAAGTAACCCTCCCAACCCTGTCTTGGCATGCAATTTCGATTAATTATTTCTATTTGGTTATATTTTTTAAGTATGTTTTTTTAATTCATTTATTATCAAGGTAACGTTTTGAGCACAAAAAAACTGAAATGTTGCTAAATGATGAAGCAAAATGTTAACTGACAACATATTTGATGTCATTGACTTGCACACAATAAGAAATGGAGCACTTCCTGTAAAAACTTTTCCCCCTTTGTTTTTGTCCTAAATGATTAATTTGACTGTTTAAGCATACTTTATCTGAGTTAATGTGTTATCATGAACTATTTTAAGACAACACTGACAGATATACCACCCACAATTATTTTTTTTTACATCTTATTATTAAAATGGGTCAACAGCAGCTTCTCAATCCCGGTCAGTTAAGGTGGAATTTTTCGTAGCATATGCCCATCGAGCACTAGCCTACCAAACCGATTTTATTTGTGAGAATACAATTACGGTTAGAAACCGTAGAAGGGTTTTAAAACATCCAAGACAAGAATATATTATGTATCCCACAAGGACTGTGACAATCGTGTCTAGGAATTTAGCACATTTGCTCTCTTCATCCTTTCATCATCTGAATCTTTCTGTGTTTACCTGACACTGGAGCAAAATATCTTAACGTTTAAATTAAACTAAAGTACTAAGGCATCAAATGACCCAACTGTCCTCAGTACCCCCTTTGTCTTCATATTTAGGAGTGGGTGTATGTTCAAGGCTTTGTTCTGAACTGATTAAGGTGGCTGTTGTCTGTCTAGTAAAGTGGATTTTGTTTGTGTGTCCCCAAAATCTCAACTTAGATTTGTTTTAAAATCAATACAGATTACTGTACTTTTTATCCTTCAAGTTTCCAAAAGTAAAATCTCAATGCATTTATCATTTCTTTGATATTCCCTACTGTGCATGTCTTTTGTAAAAGTTAGAAATATTGAAAAGATTGAGAAGAAACAACAATTGCACTTAATTTTATGCACAGTATGAGAAGAAGGGAACCTACTTTCTCTAAATTTGTGTCCTTAATCTCTGGTTTTATTTAATCAGTGAACTCCAGTAATTGCTATGACTGTTAAGATGTTTTTATTCACAAAACCTATAAGAGATTAAATGTGAATACAATGTAACAGTAATTTCTCACTATCACAGACATGCTCCTCTTCTTCATCTCATTGATTTCTGTTTTATTTTTTCAATTTCAATTGTCCTTGATGACTATTTTCTTAATCAAAACTGCTTTGGCCATGGCTGGGGCCAATGTGAGGCCAATGTGACCTTGACTCACAGAGCACACAAAACTGTAAACATTGCAACTTTAGCTGTACACACACTAGATTGGATGATCTTTGGGGCAATGAAGCCCTCTTCTGGTGTGTTATTGCAATAGCATGTACATCATGAGTTCATCATTGCTGTAAGTATGCACAAACCAAACACAATGCAAGAGTACCTTGAGAAACCTAAAGAAAAAAAAAAAAACCTCCATGTGTGACCCCACTCATGACAGGCACAGTTATGAATTTGTGCTAACGTAATGTAACGCAATGTTGACTCATGTCTGTGAATGCTGCCTTTCCAAACTCTAAGAATGATTTCATGATGCTTTTGTTAGTCGTTAGCTGCTGTTTATGTCAAACCACTAACTACTCTGATGAAATGAATGTGTGAAGATACCACAGTCAAAGATAATTATAATATTGTTCCTTGAAATGAATGTATCAGAGCAAAATTCACTTTGCGCTGTTGCTACTTCAGTGGGCAGCTAAGTGCCCAAGTGACAAATGACCAGATGTGTAAAGAGGCTCAGCTGTTTTTCTTTCCACTCGACCAGATGATTTGGATCACTGTTGCCTGCCAAACTCTCTGAGTGACGCATTTTCATGCATTGATGTTCATCCAATTTCCGCCATATATAAGCTTGCTTGTTTCTCCCATGTCTGTGTGTCAGTCTTGCTCTTGTTCTTGTACACATGCTGCAGACACCATTCCTATGACAGGACTGATAATGCCAACCTACCAGCATCTCTACATGTGTAAGAGACTACAATCAATACCTTACTGTGCATGCTTTCACACTTGTTGCGTAAGTTTTAAGGTTGGTGAAGAAAGCCTTCCAATGTATAGCAATTCATATAGGAATGTTATAGTGTGTATAGACGTAAGGTTAAAAAATAGGCCAAGGGCTTGATTAGAAGTGATGGCAAACACATGCAAAACATGAGTTGCTATTTAGTCAATAACTTTGAGGATGTTTCTATGTGCTGAGTCACCAAGTATACATAAAATTGAGGTTACTTGTTTCCAATGCAGGTATTCATTTAACACTGTTTTTTGAATGAGTGAAGTTCGGGACAAGAAAGAATGACACGTGACTTTAATCAAAAGTCAAAAAGAATCTTGCCGGGATGTGCTTCTTTTCTAATGGTTCTTTCATTTCCTCATCATGACATTCCCATTCCCTTGTATTCCTCTGAAATCTACTGCCAGTCTTGGCAATGATCATAAACCCTGATGTTGACAAAGTGAAGTTTTATATGTTTTTTAATCAGACACTACACAGCTGATATATCTAAAAGTAACACATGTGTTTGTTATTTTATCTGTTCAAAAAAGAGTCAAAAAGAACAATTTCAGAAAACAAGAGGGTATCTTTTAAAATGATATTTCAATATTGTGTTTATGAACAAATATGAAAATGTTGATTATTCCCCTTCTCAAAAACATACAGGAATCAGCATTCTGTTCAAAACGTTAATCATTTAATTGAAAAATAATAAATTATAGTACTTCAGCTCTTTCAAACTAGCATCCAATAATCAACATGTCACTGTTGACAAATTTACTTCATAGGGTATGATTCTTCAACACCCAGCATTATATTCTATGGCAATATCTTTCCTAAAATATTCTGACATGTTGAATGTAAAGTAACCCACCTTAAACTCCATTGTTAGGGTTATGTAGAAGTCATCCTCATCATTAAATATGTTGTTTTTTAAAACTCCAACATCAATCGTTTGTCTTAGACGTAATATGAATCATTGGTTTCAAGCATCAAGATCATGTCAACTCTACACCCTAAGCTTTTGGCACGATATTAACTGCACACTTCTTCCCTCATTCTCAGTGGATGTAAACTGGTCTTTTTTTTTTTTATGTTACAGATGCATATAAAGAGGTATTCCCAAAAAGTACACATACGAGGGCAGGTCTTACAAAGAATCTCCATAAAGTATAAAATATGATATTGCAATCTTAATGATTAGTTCCTTAAATCTAAGGGAATCAGAACACAAGTGATCATTAAATCATATGTGGAAAGTACTGAGATTTTCTGAAACACAATATGCATCTTTTTACAACATGGTCGTGTATTGGTAAATTTAAAAATGCACACTTGTTATGTGATTTGGTTTTGGCTCATTGGATCATTGCCTTTTCCAAATCAACTGGTTTAGTCAATGTATCTGACTTAGGGACCTATATGTCCATCAGCATCTGTGCTGCAGCCAGCAGTGTTAGTGACAAGACTGCCAATGAGCCCACTGTGGGCAAAGGAGCACTGCCAGATGTTGATGTTGATTCTGAAATATTAGAAAAAGCAGAGGTATTAGTTAGGGACATTCTGCGGACGGAGGGAAACTTCACAAGTCAAAATTGCAGGCATAAAAGAAAACTTCATCCCAACCTCATCTGACTTTCATATTTAAAAATGACAAGAGAATTACAAATATGACATTGAGACACGCATTTGATTTTTAAATAGATTAATACTTGCAATCCATTCATTTCTTCATGTAACAACTTACGTGCAGAAACACTTCCTGGTATAACATTCAGGGCAGTAGATTTGCTGAGCTCACTGCTGAACAGGGAGGTTGCATTAGTAGCTGAAGGAACTGAGTTTTTATCTCTGAACACAGCGGTCGTGTCGACAACCACAGAGCCACTCCTGCAGGGACAAAGACACAAAGGAAGTTAGTTTTTTAAAACTAAGTGGATGCCAAGAATAGAGCATAATATTATCAAAAAATTTAATTTTGTCTCACGTGAAGTTGTTTACAATGCAGCGGCTGTAGTCTGCTCCAAAAGCCGCATTTCCTGCAGTGTTTACCTGAAAGACAACTTAACTGTTAGTTTAAATTAAAAATACAACAAAAGTACTAATGGACATCTCACCAGACAGGATCTAGTTTCCTTATTGCCCTGTTGAAGTTTGAAGAGAGTGGAGAGTGAGCCCCACTGGAATCTGAGGCTCAACCTCACTTTTGGGGCATTGCTACCATGCACCAAGTAAGCACAAAAGAAAACCTTCAAGTAGTTGCAAAAATTACTGTGTGATTAATGGAAATCAATATATTCACCTCTTCAAAGGAGGCTGGTGTGTACAAATGCAGCAACACCTCAATTAATATCTGCAATTTTTTGTTACCCAGAATTCTTAAGCAGTGAGATGATTTGGATAATGTGTTTTGTTCTGTTTGGTGTGAATAACAGGTTCCATTAAAAAAAAAAAAACATAATTATATTGGCTTAGATTTTTTCCAGTGAAAACGATGGTGACTGACTGCTTAAATATTCGATGGATATTTGAAAATGTAACTTCTGCACTTAAGTTCAGAAGATGCTTCACTGTTTTATGTGCCCATGGAATGTTATTGTTAGAAAGTGAATTGAATTTATCATGGTAGAAGTTTATGTTGTTAGTAGTACACTGTTGTAGAGCATAGGCAGCTTACCTCTGTGACCACTGTTGCAGCCAAAGTCTTAAATGCTGCTGAGGATTGATCGGAGAGATCTGATGTGAATGTTCGGTTGAGACTAAACACGAGGCTAAGGGTTCCCTCAGTGGATGAGGGAGGATCTGTTGATGCTGGAGAAGCTGTGGTAGAGGCGGCTGTAACTGGAGCGGCAGTGGAGGTGGCTGTAACTGGAGCGGCAGTGGAGGTGGCTGTAACGGTAGCGGCAGTGGTGGTGGCTGTAACGGGAGCCGCGGTGGAGGTGGCTGTAACGGGAGCCGCGGTGGAGGTGGCTGTAATGGGAGCGGCAGTGGAGGCAGCTGTAATGGTGGGAGTTGCAGTTGGGGCAGTTGTAGGTGCCACTGTTGTTGTAGTGGTTCCTAAAAAAAAACCCAATTTAGCTTCTTTTACGAGGTGCAGGAACCTTGGAAGCACAACATTGTAAAAATTCCAAAAATTAAGCATAGCGCAAATTCATGCAGGACACACAAGTCATAAGCCCCAGCTGTAGTCAGCTGACAGCCAGCTGATCAGATCAGTGTCAGTCTCTGACCAACCACATCCACTCTTCCAAATCAGGCGGTCCATTTAAACCCAAGCAGTCATTCACTGATCTCTCCTTCAACACTGCTACACGCACATCGCTGCTGTTGGCAAGCTTGCAACCACCACCCCAGCCTCCACCTGCTTAGTCTGAGCCTAAAATGGCTAATTTATCTAGTTGTTTTGACTCCACTCCTGCAGGGGGGTATACATTGCGCTCCCTGGATTGATTTAGCATGCTGCTTGTCAAATCTGTGGAGCTTCTGGAGTGGAGCCTACAGTGCCAAGCCTAACTGTATATCATTTGTTGCAATAAATGATTTAATCAATGACGAGAGTGTTCCTGAATGACATACTAGAGAATTACAAGTATGACATTGAGACACGCATTTGATTTTTAAATAGATTAATACTTGCAATCCATTCATTTCTTCATATAACAACTTACGTGCAGAAACGCTTCCTGGTATAACATTCAGGGCAGTAGATTTGCTGAGCTCACTGCTGAACAGGGAGGTTGCATTAGTAGCTGAAGGAACTGAGTTTTTATCTCTGAACACAGTGGTCGTGGTGACAACCACAGAGCCACTCCTGCAGGGACAAAGACACAAAGGAAGACTTTTTAAAACCAAGTGGATGCCAAGAATAGAGCATAATGCAGTCAAAAATTTATTTTGTCTTACGTGAAGCTGTTTACAATGCAGCGGCTGTAGTCTGCTCCAAAAGCCGCATTTCCTGCAGTGTTTACCTGAAAGACAGCTTAACTGTTAGTTGCGATTAAAAATACAACAAAAGTACCAATGGACATCTCACCAGAAAGGATCTAGTTTCCTTATTGCCCTGCAAGGTAGGAGCGTTGCTTAAGTTTAAGGACAGTGGAGAGTGAGCCACACTGGGATCTGGGGCTCAACCTCACTTTTGAGGTGTTGCTACCTTGCACCAAGTAAGCCCAAAAGAAAACCTTTCAGTAGGTCCAACAATCACTGTGTGATTAATGGAAATTAATATATTCACCTCTTCAAACAAGGCTGGGGTGTACAAATACAGCAACAACTTAATCAATATATCTGCAGTTTTTTGTTTCCCAGAATTCTTAAGCAGCAGGATGATTTGGATAATGTGTTTTGTTCTGTTTGGTGTGAATAACAAGTTCCATGACAAAAACATAATTATATTGGCTTAGATTTTTTCCAGTGAAAATGATGGTAACTGACTGCTTAAAAAAAATTAAACTAAATTCTGCACTTAAGTTCAGAAGATGCTTCTTTGTTTTATGATGCACACGGAATGTTATTGTTAGAAAGTGAATTCAATTTATCGCGGTGGAAGTTTATGTTGTTAGTAGTACACTGTTAGAGCATAGACAGCTTACCTCTGTGACGACTGTTGCAGCCAAAGTCTTAAACGCTGCTGAGGATTGATTGGAAAGATCTGATGTGAATGTTCGGTTTAGACTAAACACAAGGCTAAGGGTTCCCTCAGTGGATGAAGGAGGATCTGTTGATGCTGGAGAAGCTGTGGTAGAGGCGGCTGTAACTGGAGCGGTAGTGGAGGTGGCTGTAACGGGAGCGGCAGTGGAGGTGGCTGTAACTGGAGCGGCAGTGGAGGTGGCTGTAATGGTGGGAGTTGTAGTTGGGGCAGTTGTAGGTGCCACTGTTGTTGTAATTGTTCCTACAAAAACAAAATTTAGCTTCTTTTACCATGTGCAGGAACCTTGGAAACACAATGTTGTAAAAAAAACAACGTTTTTTTTCATAAATAATAAAATATTAAATCAACTCTTACTTGTTGCAACAACACTTGATGTATTCACTGGAATGCTGATGGAACCGTTGGATGCTGCTTGTACCAGAGTATCTACCACAACACTTGTTTCTGGCACTGAGCTGACATTGTTGAATATCAGCTGAGAATTCACCACGACTGAACCTTGACTGTAAGACAAAGTATTGTCATTATACTTATTGGTGTCTGTTAGTTGTGACACCTCAATATCAAATGACACTTTATGAAGACCGAACTATAATTAAGCAAATGAACTATCAATTCTAGAAAAACATGTATGACCAAAATAACGTCTCCAGATTTGTAGGTAAAGAAAACGCATACTTAACTTTGCTGAATAAGTTTCAATTAACACAGTGCCGTGCATACAGCTTTAATAAAACATCGGATGTTTTTCTAATGTTAGATTATGAAAACTGTCATATACCTGAAAGAGGTGATCTCAGATCGAAGGAAACGGTTTCCAAATCTCTTAGAATAGACACCATTAAGCTGGAGAAATGAAATTGAAAAACAGTTCAAGTAACGTCAAAAAACAACAATGAGAGATGTGAGAGAATTGTTTTTGCCACACTATAATATCATTTGGTTATTCATTCACCTGTTTTTATTTCATAACTTTGTCTACATCTCTGCTGTCCATCGGTATACTCATTTGTTTTAGATGTTACTATACCAAACAGGCAAGCCTTTGCGTAGCATAATGCAGTTTATTGCCCCTTAACCTAACCTTAACCATTACAAATAAATAACCCTTACTGTTACCCTTAAAAACAAGTCTTGACCCTCAGACAGCCTTTTAAATAACGCTCTGAAAGTGATGACCGGTCACAATATCAAATGCCAATAACCACACACATACTCACACACACACATATTAGATATATATTATATATTTCTTTTGCATGAGATTTGAAAATATACTATGCAAGTTTTCAGTTATATACAGATAATAACAAAAGTAAATGAACTTACTTGTGATGTTACATTCTTTTCTAAATCCTTAAACTCTTGAGAGGATCGGTTTAGAAGTTGTGGTCTAAAGGTTTGCTGCAACCTGAATCCCAATGTGATCTTTGAGTCTTCGGGGACAGCTGTTGAGGCTGGAGCACCAGTTGTGATAACTGGTTGTGCTGATGTTCCATTCACTGAAGGGGAGGTTGCATTACTTACAAGTATTAAAGATTATTTACGAGTATTATGCAAGTTTACAGTTATTAGAGCTGCATAAACTGCATCAACTTCAAGTGATGTATGAGTGTGAGACTTTGCATTACCTGCTGGTGAGGTTGCATTAACAGGTGGTGAAGTTGTGTTGACTGCTGGTGAAGTGGCGTTGACTGGTGGTGAAGTGGCGTTGACAGGTGGGGATGTTGCGTTGACTGGTGGTGAGGTGGCGTTGACTGGTGGTGAGGTTGCATTGACTGGAGGTGAAGTGGTGTTGATTGGTGGTGATGTTGCATTGCCCGGTGGGGGTTGAGTTGGTGCCAAAACAACTGAAAACAACAGTTACCAAAAGGGATTTTGTTGTATTTCTAAACAAATGCTTGTCATCATTTATTCTGTATGAGCTTCCAATAATCATTTACAAAATATAAGATTTTGAATAATATTATGTCTTACCGGCTGCCGAAATAGATGATGTGTTGACAGTGAGTGAAAAGTTAGAGCTGGAAGCAGCAGTCCTCAACGTTTCAGCTGCAGAACTGGCATTTGGTAGTGTAGTCACATTGTTGAATATCAGCTCAGCCTCTACCACAACGGATCCCTGTCTGTAACAGAAGTATTTGTGAAAAGTAATGTTTAAATGCCGTGATGTTATTTGGTTGTTGTGGCCATTATTGCTTAACTATGGCAAAATGACAAGGACTAATATAGTTACCAAAAATGGATAATTTAAATGTATTCTACAAATCTGAACATGTTTGTAATATATGATAAACCCGAACAGACAAATGAAAAAACAGTACAGCACTTCTTTCAGTTTTCATTAATGCAAAAAATCAATACATTACCAAACAACTTTCTAATATGCGAAAACAAGCAGTGTTTTATACCTGAAGCCTCTGATTTCAGTTCGATTGAAAGCAGCTCCAAATCTTTGCGAATAGACAGTGTTGAGCTGTGAATGAATATAAATGTTTATTCAGTGAATGCATTTTCTGCTATTACCTGCTACACTTTGTTGACAACTCATCCACACTACAAGAATCAACATTTTATTTAGTTTCATTATCTTATTAAACACTTGGTGAAAAGACCATCTTGCAAAATTCTGTCATGTAAACGTTTTAGGTATAGTTGTTGAAAACTGCAAAAAAAAAAAAAAAAGAAAACACTATACAAATTACACAAACTTACCGCTGATGCAACTTGGCCTTTTAATGTCTGGAACTGAGGTGAGGATTGGTTACTAAGTTCTGCTGTAAAATTTTGCCGCAAACTAAATCCCAACTTAATTCTTGGCTCTGGTGGTGTTGCAACTGTTGTAGCTGGGGCTCCAATAGTAGTGACTCTTGGTGGTCTGGAGGTTCCATTTACGGGTGGAGAGTTTGTATTACCTGCAAAAAGTATTCAAAAAATTAAGTCAAATGAACAGGTTGCACTTGGTGCCAGTGTTGTTAAAATGACACATACTGTAGCAACTTTTTGTGTGGCAGTCATTTTAACGAAAAACTATTGTATTTTTATCGAGTGTAGGATTTGTATTACCAGGTGGAGACATAGTCGAAATTGTTTGGAATGAGGTCATGTTGACCGTTGGTGAGGTGGCGTTGACTGGAGGTGCTGTTGCATTGATGGGTGGTGATGTTGCATTGACTGGTGGTGATGTTGCATTGATGGGTGTTGATGTTGCGGTGACAGGTGGTGAGGTTGCGTTAACTGGTGGTGTGGTCATGTTGACCGGTGGTGAGGTCGTGTTTACTGGTGGTGAGGTGGTGTTGACCGGAGGTGCTGTTGCATTGATGGTTGGTGACGTTGCATTGACTGATGGTGAGGTTGCATTGATGGGTGGTGATGTTGCATTGACTGGTGATGAGGTTGCATTGATGGGTGGTGATGTTGCATTGATGGGTGGAGATGTTGCATTGACTGGTGGTGAGGTTGCATTGATGGATGGTGAGGTTGCGTTACCTGGTGGTGTGGTCATGTTGACTGGTGGTGAGGTCATGTTGACTGGTGGTGAGGTTGCATTGACTGGTGGTGAAGTGGTGTTGATTGGTGGTGATGTTGCATTGACGGGTGGCGATGTTGCATTGACTGGTGGTGAGGTTGCATTGACAGATGGTGATGTTGCATTGACTGGTGGTGAGGTTGCATTGATGGTTGGTGATGTTGCATTGACTGGTGGTGATGTTGCATTGATGGGTGGTGATGTTGCATTGACTGATGGTGATGTTGCATTGACTGGTGGTGAGGTTGCATTGACTGGTGGTGATGTTGCATTGACTGGTGGTGATGTTGCATTGATGGGTGTTGATGTTGCGTTGACAGGTGGTGAGGTTGCGTTAACTAGTGGTGTGGTCATTTTGACTGGTGGTGAGGTCATGTTTACTGGTGGTGAGGTGGTGTTGACCGGAGGTGCTGTTGCATTGATGGTTGGTGACGTTGCATTGACTGGTGGTGAGGTTGCATTGATGGGTGGTGATGTTGCATTGACTGATGGTGAGGTTGCATTGATGGATGGTGAGGTTGCATTACCTGGTGGTGTGGTCATGTTGACTGGTGGTGAGGTCATGTTGACTGGTGGTGAGGTGGCGTTGACTGGTGGTGAGGTTGCATTGACTGGTGGTGAAGAGGTGTTGATTGGTGGTGAGGTTGCATTGATGGGTGGCGATGTTGCATTGACGGGTGGCGATGTTGCATTGACTGGTGGTGAGGTAGCATTGATGGGTGGTGATGTTGCATTGACTGGGGGTGAGGTTGCATTGATGGGTGGTGATGTTGCATTGACGGATGGTGATGTTGCATTGACTGGTGGTGAGGTTGCGTTACCTCGTGGTGTGGTCATGTTGACTGGTGGTGAGACGGCGTTGACTGGTGGTGAGGTTGCATTGACTGGTGGTGAAGTGGTGTTGATTGGTGGTGAGGTTGCATTGATGGGTGGCGATGTTGCATTGACGGGTGGCGATGTTGCATTGACTGGTGGTGAGGTAGCATTGATGGGTGGTGATGTTGCATTGATTGGGGGTGAGGTTGCATTGATGGGTGGTGATGTTGCATTGACGGATGGTGATGTTGCATTGAAGGTTGGTGATGTTGCATTTACTGGTGCTGAGGTCATGTTGACTGGTGGTGAGGTCACATTGAGTGGTGGTGAGGTCATGTTGACTGGTGGTGATGTTGCATTGACTGGTGGTGAGGTTGCATTGATGGGTGGTGATGTTGCATTGACTGGTGGTGAGGTTGCATTGATGGGTGGTGATGTTGCATTGACTGATGGTGATGTTGCATTGACTGGTGGTGAGGTTGCGTTACCTCGTGGTGTGGTCATGTTGACTGGTGGTGAGGTCATGTTGAATGGTCGTGAGGTGGCGTTGACTGGAGGTGCTGTTGCATTGATGGTTGTTGATGTTGCATTTACTGGTGCTGAGGTTATGTTGAGTGGTGGTGAGGTCATGTTGACTGGTGGGGATGTTGCGTTGACTGGTGGTGAAGTGGTGTTGACTGGTTGTGCAAATGTTTTGAGTATTTTATTGTAATGCAGCGAGTTACACTGAATTGTGATAATTCAATTGTGTTCATATCGAGTAATGACTGAATAGCAGTATTTGCATTGTTAAACTGAACAGAATTCAAATTCATTGACCGGTTGTGTCATCATAATACCTGCGGAGGAAGTAATTGCCGTCATTGTTGTAGGTGCAGCTGTGGATGGGGGTTGAGTTGGTGCCAAAACAACTGAAAATAACAATTGCCAAAAGGGATTTTGTTGTATTTCTAAACAAATGCTTGTCATCATTTATTCTGTATGAGCTTCCAATAATCATTTACAAAATAAAATATTTTGAATAATATTATGTCTTACCGGCTGCCGAAATAGATGATGTGTTGACAGTGAGTGAAAAGTTAGAGCTGGAAGCAGCAGTCCTCAACGTTTCAGCTGCAGAACTGGCATTTGGTAGTGTAGTCACATTGTTGAATATCAGCTCAGCCTCTACCACAACGGATCCCTGTCTGTAACAGAAGTATTTGTGAAAAGTAATGTTTAAATGCTGTAATGTTATTTGGCTGTTGTGGCCATTATTGTTTAATTATGGCAAAATGACAAGGACTACTATAGCTATCAAAAATGAATAATATTCTACAAATCTGAACATGTTTGTAATATATCATAAACCCTAACAGACAAATGACAAAAGTACAGCACCTCCTTCAGTTTTCATTAATAATCAGCAAAAAATCAATACATTACCAAATAACTTTCTAATATGCGAAAGCAAGCAGTGTTTTATACCTGAAGCCTCTGATTTCAGTTCGATTGAAAGCAACTCCAAATCTTTGCGAATAGACAGTGTTGAGCTGTGAATCAATATAAATGTTAATTTCAATGAATGCATTTTCTGCTATTACCTGCTACACTTTGTTGACAACTCATCCACACTACAAGAATCAACATTTTATTTAGTTTCATTATCTTATTAAACACTTGGTGAAAAGACCATCTTGCAAAATTCTGTCATGTAGATGTTTTAGGTATAGTTGTTGAAAAATGCAAAAAAAACCAAACAAAACAAAACACTATACAAATTACACAAACTTACCGCTGATGCAACTTGGCCTTTTAATGTCTGGAACTGAGGTGAGGATTGGTTACTAAGCTCTGCTGTAAAATTTTGCCGCAACCTAAATCCCAACTTAATTCTTGGCTCTGGTGGTGTTGCAACTGTTGTAGCTGGGGCACCAATAGTAGTGACTCTTGGTGGTCTGGAGGTTCCATTTACGGGTGGAGAGCTTGTATTACCTACAAAAGTATTCAAAAAATCAAGTCAAATGAACAAATTGCACTTGGTGCCAGTGTTGTTAAAATGACACATACTGTAGCAACTTTTTGTGTGGCAGTCATTTTAACGAAAAACTATTGTATTTTTATCGAGTGTAGGATTTGTATTACCAGGTGGTGACATGGTTGAAATTGTTTGGAATGAGGTCATGTTGACCGTTGGTGAGGTGGCGTTGACTGGAGGTGATGTTGCATTGACTGGTGGTGATGTTGCATTGATGGGTGTTGATGTTGCGTTGACAGGTGGTGAGGTTGCGTTAACTGGTGGTGTGGTCATGTTGACTGGTGGTGAGGTCATGTTAACTGGTGGTGAGGTGGCGTTGACTGGAGGTGCTGTTGCATTGATGGTTGGTGACGTTGCATTGACTGGTGGTGAGGTTGCATTGATGGGTGGTGATGTTGCATTGACTGCTGATGCAGTTGCATTGATGGGTGGTGATGTTGCATTGACAGATGGTGAGGTTGCATTGATGGTTGTTGATGTTGCATTTACTGGTGCTGAGGTCATGTTGAGTGGTGGTGAGGTCATGTTGACTGGTGGGGATGTTGCGTTGACTGGTGGTGAAGTGGTGTTGACTGGTTGTGCAAATGTTTTGAGTATTTTATTGTAATGCAGCGAGTTACACTGAATTGTGATAATTCAATTGTGTTCATATCGAGTAATGACTGAATAGCAGTATTTGCATTGTTAAACTGAACAGAATTCAAATTCATTGACCGGTTGTGTCATCATAATACCTGCGGAGGAAGTAATTGCCGTCATTGTTGTAGGTGCAGCTGTGGATGGGGGTTGAGTTGGTGCCAAAACAACTGAAAATAACAATTGCCAAAAGGGATTTTGTTGTATTTCTAAACAAATGCTTGTCATCATTTATTCTGTATGAGCTTCCAATAATCATTTACAAAATAAAATATTTTGAATAATATTATGTCTTACCGGCTGCCGAAATAGATGATGTGTTGACAGTGAGTGAAAAGTTAGAGCTGGAAGCAGCAGTCCTAAACGTTTCAGCTGCAGAACTGGCATTTGGTAGTGTAGTCACATTGTTGAATATCAGCTCAGCCTCTACCACAACGGATCCCTGTCTGTAACAGAAGTATTTGTGAAAAGTAATGTTTAAATGCTGTAATGTTATTTGGCTGTTGTGGCCATTATTGTTTAATTATGGCAAAATGACAAGGACTAATATAGCTATCAAAAATGAATAATATTCTACAAATCTGAACATGTTTGTAATATATCATAAACCCTAACAGACAAATGACAAAAGTACAGCACCTCCTTCAGTTTTCATTAATAATCAGCAAAAAATCAATACATTACCAAATAACTTTCTAATATGCGAAAGCAAGCAGTGTTTTATACCTGAAGCCTCTGATTTCAGTTCGATTGAAAGCAACTCCAAATCTTTGCGAATAGACAGTGTTGAGCTGTGAATCAATATAAATGTTAATTTCAATGAATGCATTTTCTGCTATTACCTGCTACACTTTGTTGACAACTCATCCACACTACAAGAATCAACATTTTATTTAGTTTCATTATCTTATTAAACACTTGGTGAAAAGACCATCTTGCAAAATTCTGTCATGTAGATGTTTTAGGTATAGTTGTTGAAAAATGCAAAAAAAAACAAACAAAACAAAACACTATACAAATTACACAAACTTACCGCTGATGCAACTTGGCCTTTTAATGTCTGGAACTGAGGTGAGGATTGGTTACTAAGCTCTGCTGTAAAATTTTGCCGCAACCTAAATCCCAACTTAATTCTTGGCTCTGGTGGTGTTGCAACTGTTGTAGCTGGGGCACCAATAGTAGTGACTCTTGGTGGTCTGGAGGTTCCATTTACGGGTGGAGAGCTTGTATTACCTACAAAAGTATTCAAAAAATCAAGTCAAATGAACAAATTGCACTTGGTGCCAGTGTTGTTAAAATGACACATACTGTAGCAACTTTTTGTGTGGCAGTCATTTTAACGAAAAACTATTGTATTTTTATCGAGTGTAGGATTTGTATTACCAGGTGGTGACATGGTTGAAATTGTTTGGAATGAGGTCATGTTGACCGTTGGTGAGGTGGCGTTGACTGGAGGTGATGTTGCATTGACTGGTGGTGATGTTGCATTGATGGGTGTTGATGTTGCGTTGACAGGTGGTGAGGTTGCGTTAACTGGTGGTGTGGTCATGTTGACTGGTGGTGAGGTCATGTTAACTGGTGGTGAGGTGGCGTTGACAGGAGGTGCTGTTGCATTGATGGGTGGTGATGTTGCATTGACTGGTGGTGAGGTTGCATTGATGGGTGGTGATGTTGCATTGACTGGTGATGCAGTTGCATTGATGGGTGGTGATGTTGCATTGACAGATGGTGAGGTTGCATTGATGGTTGTTGATGTTGCATTTACTGGTGCTGAGGTCATGTTGAGTGGTGGTGAGGTCATGTTGACTGGTGGGGATGTTGCGTTGACTGGTGGTGAAGTGGTGTTGACTGGTTGTGCAAATGTTTTGAGTATTTTATTGTAATGCAGCGAGTTACACTGAATTGTGATAATTCAATTGTGTTCATATCGAGTAATGACTGAATAGCAGTATTTGCATTGTTAAACTGAACAGAATTCAAATTCATTGACCGGTTGTGTCATCATAATACCTGCGGAGGAAGTAATTGCCGTCATTGTTGTAGGTGCAGCTGCTGGATGGGGGTTGAGTTGGTGCCAAAACAACTGAAAATAACAATTGCCAAAAGGGATTTTGTTGTATTTCTAAACAAATGCTTGTCATCATTTATTCTGTATGAGCTTCCAATAATCATTTACAAAATAAAATATTTTGAATAATATTATGTCTTACCGGCTGCCGAAATAGATGATGTGTTGACAGTGAGTGAAAAGTTAGAGCTGGAAGCAGCAGTCCTAAACGTTTCAGCTGCAGAACTGGCATTTGGTAGTGTAGTCACATTGTTGAATATCAGCTCAGCCTCTACCACAACGGATCCCTGTCTGTAACAGAAGTATTTGTGAAAAGTAATGTTTAAATGCTGTAATGTTATTTGGCTGTTGTGGCCATTATTGTTTAATTATGGCAAAATGACAAGGACTACTATAGCTATCAAAAATGAATAATATTCTACAAATCTGAACATGTTTGTAATATATCATAAACCCTAACAGACAAATGACAAAAGTACAGCACCTCCTTCAGTTTTCATTAATAATCAGCAAAATATCAATACATTACCAAAAAACTTTCTAATATGCGAAAGCAAGCAGTGTTTTATACCTGAAGCCTCTGATTTCAGTTCGATTGAAAGCAACTCCAAATCTTTGCGAATAGACAGTGTTGAGCTGTGAATCAATATAAATGTTAATTTCAATGAATGCATTTTCTGCTATTACCTGCTACACTTTGTTGACAACTCATCCACACTACAAGAATCAACATTTTATTTAGTTTCATTATCTTATTAAACACTTGGTGAAAAGACCATCTTGCAAAATTCTGTCATGTAGATGTTTTAGGTATAGTTGTTGAAAAATGCAAAAAAAACCAAACAAAACAAAACACTATACGAATTACACAAACTTACCGCTGATGCAACTTGGCCTTTTAATGTCTGGAACTGAGGTGAGGATTGGTTACTAAGCTCTGCTGTAAAATTTTGCCGCAACCTAAATCCCAACTTAATTCTTGGCTCTGGTGGTTTTGCAACTGTTGTAGCTGGGGCACCAATAGTAGTGACTCTTGGTGGTCTGGAGGTTCCATTTACGGGTGGAGAGCTTGTATTACCTACAAAAGTATTCAAAAAATCAAGTCAAATGAACAAATTGCACTTGGTGCCAGCGTTGTTAAAATGACACATACTGTAGCAACTTTTTGTGTGGCAGTCATTTTAACGAAAAACTATTGTATTTTTATCGAGTGTAGGATTTGTATTACCAGGTGGTGACATAGTTGAAATTGTTTGGAATGAGGTCATGTTGACCGTTGGTGAGGTGGCATTGACTGGAGGTGATGTTGCATTGACTGGTGGTGATGTTGCATTGATGGGTGTTGATGTTGCGTTGACAGGTGGTGAGGTTGCGTTAACTGGTGGTGTGGTCAT